>NC_092099.1:54926400-55108900 GCF_045679555.1 Salvelinus alpinus | reverse complement strand
TGCTCCTCTCCCTGACGTTCTGAGACAAGCTAGCAGACTGTCTGGGACTGTTGTTCTACTTTCCCTGCATTCAGGTTCATTGTTCACCTTGGCTGACTAGTGAGGAGCAGAGTATGGATCTCCACCCGGAGATCCAGGACACTGAGGCTGGTGTCCATCCTGTCTGATGACACACTGGTAAAAAAAGCTCACCTCAGTCCCTGTGGGACCCTCGTCCCCATTAAACCTGCAGTTCTGCATCTCTTTCTCTACAGTACTGTAGCCATTCGTAGCATACAGTGGCATCATTGCCATCAGCTGGCTGAGAGGACGAACAACGCCGGAAAATCTATGACAAGCAGAACCTACAGTCCTACACACAGTAGATCTCTATATGACATGGATAAACAAGGAAGGGGACATTAGATGATTCCATGCCTATCCTCCTGGCATTAAGACATGCCACACAAAGCAACAGACCCAGCCAGTAGTGCTAGCTTGGCATAGCCAGCTAGATGTGTTCTCCAATACTACAGGAAGATGGGTGGTTACCTCTCGTGCCACAATCCATTATAATGGACACTTAATGACATCTCATTCACTCAAACGTGTCTGCTATTCATCGCTGTGTCATGAGTCATGGAAATTAAGGATTCTCCCTCTGCTCTCATCTGATGTGGCTGGACCAGGCTTAGATTGAATCATGGCAAAGCCCAGGCTCTTTGAGACTTTTATTTTACTTCCAGTGGCCTGACACTATACACACACACACATGTTCACACACACACACACAAACACACAACCTCCTCCCTCCCTTGTCTGTTGAGACAGTAGAAGGACATATTAGATCAGACAGGCATGGGTGTATTGCAGATTCATTCGCACGCACGCACAGACACACACACGAGTGCACGCACGTGCACACACACACTATGGGCTCTCCCTCCCTCACTGCAGTGATTTTCTATGAGTCAGGGGAACAGCTGGGCTGAGAGGTGGCTGGAGGAGAAGAGACAGTTAGCCAGCCTGTGCTGTCTGGACAGACAGAGCCCAGAGGCAGAGTTATACAGTAGTTACCTAACACCCTGTCATTGGTCTGGATTCCTGACCCTAGTTTCCTCCCTTACACTACAACATCAAAGGTTTACCAGCTGGGGTTGGAGTCAGAGCAGAGGTTTGACTGGACTGATACTAAACTAGGGCTGCAAGATATGTGCAAAAAATCTAATTGTTACAGATTGCGATTTGACTTGCGATATAGATGAAAACACTTGGGTGAACTGTTGGAATCATAGAAATAACATGATTTATATTAAGAAGCAAAGTGGAAAGCAGCATTGTTCTTGCTTGGAACAATGTGTTGACAGCATTTGACCTAACAGAACCTCATGCAAACGTAGAGTGAATCTAACAGCGAGGAGGAGGAACTGCGCAGGTTGAGTGATAGGGGGTGAGATGACAAACAGAGTAAACTATTTAAAATGTATGCTGCACATGGCTGAGTGGAGTTTCAAAATATTGCGATATGGCTAGGCCATCTCTTGCGATATGGATATTGCACATCAATATTGCGATTTCGATGTGAATTGGATTAATTGTGCAGCCCTATCATCGACCAGTGCTTGGGGACGGCACGGTAGTGAGTGATGCCGATAATATTATACTTCAGCTGCTCTGTATGTTGTTCCTGGAAGCCCAGCACAGTGACTCAGCGATAGACTAGTCAGCAGGCAGTACTCAGGAGCCTGAGGGGGAATTGACCTAGCTGTTCTAAAGCGGAGTCGAGGAAAAACTTGTAAACATGCATATACGAAACGCACACGCACACACACACCAGTATTTCCAGTACACTTCACACAGACAATGCACCATTTCTGCCTCTCTATTCAAGCTTGAATTCCTGGATTGAAAACAATGAAATAAGAGCCTGCTCTTCCAGCTAAACTCAGCAAAAAAAAGAAACGTCCTTCACTGTCAACTTAATTTATTTTCAGCAAACTTAACATGTGTAAATATTTGTATGAACATAACAAGATTCAACAACTGAGACATAAACTGAACAAGTTCCACAGACATGTGACTAACAGAAATTGAATAATGTGTCCCTGAACAAAAGGGCGGGGTCAATATCAAAAGTAACAGTCAGTATCTGGTGTGGCCACCAGCTGCATTAAGAACTGCAGTGCAGCTCCTCCTCGTGGACTGCACCAGATTTGCCAGTTCTGCACCTGCAAGTTCTCTGACATTTCTGGGGGGAATGGCCCTAGGCCCCATTCTCCGATCCAACAGGTACCAGACGTGGTCAATGGGATTGAGATCCGGGCTCTTCGCTGGCCATGGCAGAACACTGACATTCCTGTCTTGCAGAAAATCATGCACAGAACGAGCAGTATGGCTGGTGGCATTGTCATGCTGGAGGGATGAGCCTGCAGGAAGGTTACCACATGAGGGAGGAGGATGTCTTCCCTGTAAAGCACAGCGTTGAGATTGCCTGCAATGATAACAAGCTCAGTTCGATGATGCTGTGACACACCGCACCAGACCATGACGGACCCTCCACCTCCAAATCGATCCCGCTCCAGAGTACAGGCCTCGGTGTAACGCTCATTCCTTCGACGATAAACGCGAATCCGACCATCACCCCCGGTGAGACAAAACCGCGACTCGTCAGTGAAGAGCACTTTTTGCCAGTCCTGTCTGGTCTAGCAACGGTGGGTTTGTGCCCATAGGCGACGTTGTTGCCGGTGTTGTCTGGTGAGGACCTGCCTTACAACAGGTCTACAAGCCCTCAGTCCAGCCTCTCTCAGCCTATTGCGGACAGTCTGAGCACTGATGGAGGGATTGTGCGTTCCTGGTGTAACTCGGCCATCCTGTACCTGTCCCGCAGGTGTGATGTTCGGATGTACCGATCCTGTACATCCAACTGCGAGGACGATCAGATGTCTGTCCTGTCTCCCTGTAGCGCTGTCTTAGGCGTCTCACAGTACAGACATTGCAATTTATTGCCCTGGCCTCATCTGCAGTCCTCATGCCACCTTGCAGCATGCCTAAGGAACGTTCACACAGATGAGCAGGGACCCTGGGCATCTTTCTTTTGGTGTTTTTCAGAGTCAGTAGAAAGGCCTCTTTAGTGTCCTAAGTTTTCATAACTGTGACCTTAATTGCCTACCATCTGTAAGCTGTTAGTGTCTTAACGACCGTTCCACAGGTGCATGTTCATTAATTGTTTATGGTTCATTGAACAAGCATGGGAAACAGTGTTTAAACCCTTTACAATGAAGATCTGTGAAGTTATTTCGATTTTTACGAATTATCTTTGAAAGACAGGGTCCTGAAAAGGGGACTTTTTTTTCTGAGTTTATATAGCCTAGCTGAGGACCCTAGCTATAGAACCAGCCCTCTGCTAAATGCAGCACTACAGAGAGATACTATAGGCCTATCTAATGCACTGATATTTATCATGTTTACTGGACATAGTAGTCTTATCTAAAGGCTGACAGTGCTGCCCGAACTTAAGCTCCAACAAGCCTGTGTGTCTTAACACCTGTGCCCTATTTGCACTAGACTCAGCCATTCCCCAGTGCCGAGTTGTGTTCAAATCTCAGGTGGGGCGTCAGGGACTCCAGATAAGCAGTGTGTGTGTACTTGTGTGTGTATATCTCAGGGGAGAACCCTGGCTGTGTGTGTCTCCACACCTCTACACTACTGCAGCTATTAAAAGCCCTGCCACTGGTCCTGCCTGAGCTGCTACACTCAGCGCCGGCCCTACAGAACTAACACTAGCCTGTTAGACAGGTCACTACCATCCACAGGTTACATTCACCACAGCTCCTCCACCCCACAAAGTTTAGTAGGGAGATGTGTCCTGGAGGTAGAGAGGTATCATAAAGAGGTATTATCATTATAATGTCTATTTCTATGTAACAGATGGCAGGTGTTGGCGAGATCCTCATGGGACCAATCCCTCCAGGCCAGATCCATTTCAGCAACGTGAACATGAACAACCCCATGATGAACACAAACACGCCGACACTATATAAAAACACACTGATATGATGAGATGATAGAGGATTTGCAGGTTTGTTAGCCAAACATCTTTGCATAAAAAGTATTATGCTCCTCCATGACAATCTGCAGGTGTACGAGCGCAGGATAAATTAAAAGCTGAGTTAGAAGGTAGCCTAGTCTCTGACAATATGGCAAACAACTTTCTCACACACGTACAAACCAATAATGTACAGTGCATTCGGAAACTATTCAGACCCCTTCGCTTTATTTTTTACCTTACAGCCTTATTCTAAAATATATTAAATAAAAAAATCCTCAATGTACACAAAATACCCCATAATGACAAAGCGATAGCAGGTTTAGACATTAACAAATTTATACAAAATAAAAAAACAGAAATACCTTATTTACATAAGTATTCAGACCCTTTTCCATTGATCATCCTTGAGATGTTTCTACAACTTGATTGGAGTCCACCTGTGGTAAATACAATTCATTGGACATGATTTGGGAAGACACACACCTGTCTATATAATGTCCCACAGTTGATAGTGCAGGTCAGTGCAAAAACCAAGCCAAGAGGTCGAAGGAATTGTCCATAGAGCTCCCAGACAGGATTGTGTCGAGGCATAGATCTTGGGAAGGGGTACCAAAATATGTCTGCAGCATTGAAGGTCCGCAAGAACACAGTGGCCTCCATCATTCTTAAATGGAAGAAGTTTGGAATCACCAAGACTCTTCCTAGAACTGGCGCCCGTCCAAACTGAGCAATCGGGGGAGAAGGGCCTTGGTCAGGAAGGTGGCCAAGAGTCCGATGGTCACTCTGACAGAGCTCCGGAGTTCCTCTGTGGAGATGGGAAAACCTTCCAGAAGGAGCATAGGGTTGCAAAGGGTCGGAAACTTTCCGGTAAATTCATCATTAAGTTAGCTTATAACAGTGAACCTTTTTTTGTGGGATATACATAGGCAATTCTAGGTATTTGTGTTGAACCATCCCCAATTCAATGGAATTGCAACCCTCTGCATGCACAGTGCATTCTTCCATCACATGTGCAGTGCACTCTTCCATTACATGTAGAGCTGATTCTCAAGATCTTGCACACAAATTAGATGCTATTGAGCCCACACTGTCTGAGCCAAGGACTACACGTTTTCTGGTAAGGTTTGATGACATACATGATTTTATGTTAACTAGTAAATACTAACCTACAGCAAAGTGTGTTTAAATCATTTCTAACTTGTTAACAATTTCTGGTAGTTAGTTTTTGCTACCATGTGGGTTTTAGCTTGCTTGAGTCTGCTAACTGAGGAGTGTTACTTCACCTGTTTCCATACATTTAAAACATTTATCTTACAAAGGAGTTTAATCTAACTGCTTAACTATTTATCTGTACATGGAATTGTATTTGTTGTTTTTTTACTAATTTTTTTCTAATCTTCACAGGAAAATGCTACGGGCACTATCTGATGTGTGTGGAGACATTTCACTGCAGCTAATGTATTAGGAAAATCTGTGTACATTTGCAAATACTGTGCCAAATCATATGTGAAGAATGCAAAACAAGATTCTCTGGTCTGGTGAAACCAAGATTGAACTCTTTGGCCTGAATGTCAAGCGTCACGTCTGGCACCATCCCTACGGTGAGGCATGGTGGTGGCAGCATCATGCTGTGGGGATGTTTTTCAGCAGCAGGGACTGGGAGACTAGTCAGGATCGAGGGATAGATTAATGGAGCAAAGTACAGAGAGCTGCTTGATGAAAACATGCTCCAAAGCGCTCAAGACATCAGACAGGGGCGAAGGTTAACCTTCCAACCGGACAATGACCCTAAGCAAACAGCCAAGACAACGCAGGAGTGGCTTCAGGACAAGTCTCTGAATGTCCTTGAGTTGCCCAGCCAGAGCCCAGACTTGAACCCAAACGAACATCTCTGGAGAGACCTGAAAGTAGCTGTGCAGCGACGTTCACCATCCAACCTGACAGAGCTTGAGAGGATGTGCAGAGAGGAATGGGAGAAACTCCCTAAATACAGGTGTCCCAAACTTGTAGCATCATACCCAAGAAGACTAGAGGCTGTAGTCACTGCCAAAGGTGCTTCAACAAAGTACTGAGTAAAAGGTCTGAATACTTATGTAAATGTGACATCTCATTTATTTATTTGATTTGCAATTATTATTTTTTAAACCTGTTTTTGCTTTGTCATCATGGTGTATTGTGTGTAGATTGATGAGGGGGAAAAACTATTTTATTTAATTATTTCCGAATGCACTGTAAATCATTGGTGTACACACACACACACACACACCAGTGTCAGCAGATGTTTTACTCAGCAGGTTTACCGCTTGCCCTCCCCCCTCACCCTCGCTCCAAACCTAATCTCTGGGCAGAGTCAGTGACTGAAAAAGGGGAGAGGCTATACGGACATGCCTGGTGCCAACAGATTGGGTTCAGTCAGTTGTCTTAATGTGCCCTCCACAGCTAACTAGTTCATACTTGTGGCTAGAGAAACTTGTCTAGTGAAGTTTTGTACAAAATGTTTCTACTACCGTTTATTATGACCGAAAAGAGCTTCTGTATATCAGAACAGCGATTACTCACCTCCAACTGGACGAAGATTTTTTCTTTAATGAGTCGGACATGAAGGATTTACTGCTGCAACCGGACCAGGCCCAACTCCCCGTCATTGGCATGAAGAGGAGACGCCGATACAGGGGATGCAGATCAGGGTGTCGTGTGAGAATTAGTCGGCGAGTGTGTAACCCGTCTCTACCATCTGTCCTATGGGCCAACGTGCAATCATTGGAGAATAAACTGTTTGAGCTCCGCTTGAGACTATACTACTAACGGGACATTAAAAACTGTAATATCTTATGTTACACCGAGTCGTGGCTGAACAACGGCATAGATAATATACAGTTGGCTGCGTTTTCCGTGCATCGGCAAGACAGAACAGCTACTTCTGGTAAGACCAGGGGTGGTGGTCTGTGTCTATTTGTCAATAACAGCTGGTGCATAAAATCTAATATTAAAGAAGTCTTGAGGTTGAGTATCTCATGATAAGCTGTAGAGCACACTATTTACCAAGAGAGTTTTAATCTATATTTTTCATAGCTGTCTATTTACCACCACAAACTGATGCTGGCACTAAGACCGCACTCAACGAACTGTATAAGGCCATAAGCAAACAAGAAACATACACTGACTGGAATATATTCCGGGATTCATCCAATCCCATTGAGGAGTATACCAGATCAGTCAACGGCTTAATCAACAAGTGCATCGATGACGTCGTCCCCACAGCGACCGTACGTACATACCCCAACCAGAAGCCATGCTGCCACTTTCAAGAAGCGGAACTCTAACCCGGACGCTTATAAGAAATCCTGCTATGCCCACCGAAGAACCATCAAACAGGCAAAGGGTCAACACAAGACTAAGATTGAATCCTACTACACCGGCTCTGGCATAGATTTGGCATAGGTCCTCCGATCCACAAAAACTTCTACAGCTGCACCATTGAGAGAATCTTGACTGGTTGCATCACCGCCTGGTATGGCAACTGTTCGCCATGCGACCACTACAGAGGGTAGTGCGTACGGCCCAATACATCACTGGGGCGAAGCTTCCTGCCATCCAGGACCTCTATACCAGGCGGTGTCAGAGGAAGGCCCTTAAAATTGTCATAGACACCAGCCACCCTTGTTATAGACTCTCTGCTACTGCATGGCAAGCGGTACCAGAGCGCTAAGTCTAGATCCAAAAGGTTCCTTAGCAGCTTTTACCCACAAGCCATAAGACTGCTGAACAGTTAATCAAATGGCTATCCGAACTATTTGCTACCACCAGCAACATACAGCTAGCTGCGCAGTGAAGCAACTGTTGCCCAGTGGGAAGCGCCTCGCATACTAGCTTGACGACACACAAATTCTTCTGCTGCTCTGTGGTTCGCAGGGCACGAGGGTCGTTGTACAAAACAAAGTAATCAGCAATTGGATCATCTCTAACCAATCAGGGTATCAAAGCCAATGACACATTTTGAAAAGCCACATTACACACGTGTTTTCTGGATCTGGACCAACCCATCGGTTTCTGGACAAATCAGAAGGCCCCGAATGCGTTTGCATTCGGTGAAGGGTTTGGGAGTTACTCAAATCCAGACATTTTTAAATTTCACCTTTATTTAAACAGGTAGGCTAGTTGAGATCAAGTTCTCATTTACAACTGCGACCTGGCCAAGATAAAGCAAAGCAGTGAGACACAAACAACAACAGAGTTACACATGGAATAAACAAGCATACAGTCAATAACACAATAGAAAAAAAGAAAGTCTATATACAGTGTGTGCAAACGGCGTGAGGAGGTAAGGCAATAAATAGGCCATAGTAGCGAAGTAATTACAATTTAGCAAATTAACACTGGAGTGATAGATGTGCAGATGATGATGTGCAAATATAAATACTGGTGTGCAAAAGAGCAGGAAAGTAAATAAAAACAATATGGGGATGAGGTTGGTAGGTAGACTGGATGGGCTATTAACAGCTGCAGCGATCGGTTAGCTGCTTAGATAGCTGATGTTTAAAGTTAGTGAGGGAAATCTAAGTCTCCAGCTTCAGCAATTTTTGCAATTCATTCCAGTCATTGGCAGCAGAGACCTGGAAGGAAAGGCGGCCAAAGGAGGTTTTGGGAGGCTTGGGGATGACCAGTGAGATATACCTGCTGGAGCGAGTGCTACGGGTGGGTGTTGTTATCATGACCAGTGAGCTGAGATAAGGTGGAGCGTTACCTACCATAGACTTATAGATGACTTGGAGCCAGTGGGTCGGGCGACGAATATGTAGCGAGGGCCAGCCGGCTAGAGCACACAGGTCGCAGTGGTGGGTGGTATATGGGGCTTTGGTGGCAAAACGGACGGCATAGACCTGTGATAGACCACATCCAGTATGCTGAGTAGAGTGTTGGAGGCCATTTTGTAAATGACATCGCCGAAGTCGAGGATCGGCAGGATAGTCAGTTTTACGAGGGTATGTTTGGCAGCATGAGTGAAGGAGGCTTTGTTGCGAAATAGGAAGCTGATTCTAGATTTTATTTTGGATTGGAGATGTTTAACATGAGTCTGGAAGGAGAGTTTACAGTCTAGCCAGACACCTAGGTATTTGTAGTTGTCCACATATTCTAAGTCAGAACCGTCCAGAGTAGTGATGCTACTCGGGCGGGCGGGTGCGGGCAGCGAATGGTTGAAAAGCATGCATTTAGTTTTACTAGCGTTTAAGAGCAGTTGGAGGCCACGGAAGGAGTGTTGTATGGCATTGAAGCTAGTTTGGAGGTTTGTTAATACAGTGTCCAAAGAAGGGCCAGATGTATACAGAATGGTGTCGTCTGCATAGGGAATCACCCGCAGCAAGAGCGACATCGTTGATATATACAGAGAAAAGAGTCGGCCCAAGAATTGAACCCTGTGGTACCCCCATAGAGACTGCCAGAGGTCCGTACAACAGGCCCTCCGATTTGACACACTGAACTCTATCTGAGAAGTAGTTGGTGAACCAGGCGAGGCAGTCATTTGAGAACCAAGGCTGTTGAGTCTGCCGATAAGAATACGGTGATTGACAGAGTCGAAAGCCTTGGCCAGGTCGATGAAGACAGTTGCACAGTCTTTTATCGATGGCGGTTATGATATCGTTTAGTACCTTGAGCGTGGCTGAGGTGCACCTTTGACCAGCTCGGAAATCGGATTGCACAGCGGAGAAGGTACGGTGGGATTCGAAATGGTCAGTGATCTGTTTATTAACTTAACTTTCGAAGACTTTAGAAAGGCAGAGCAGGATGGATATAGGTCTATAACAGTTTGGGTCTAGAGTGTCACCCCCTTTGAAGAGGGGGATGATCGCAGCAGCTTTCCAATCTTTAGGGATCTCGGACGATACGAAAGAGAGGTTGAACAGACTGGTAATAGGGGTTGCAACAATTGCGGCGGATAATTTTAGAAAGAGTGGGTCCAGATTGTCTAGCCTAGCTGATTTGTATGGGTCCAGGTTATCCAGCTCTTTCAGAACATTTGCTATTTGGATTTGGGTGAAGGAAAAGCTGGGGAGGCTTGGGCAAGTAGCAGTGGGGGGTGTGGAGCTGTTGGCCGGGGTTGGGGTAGCCAGGAGGAAAGCATGGCCAGCCGTAGAAAAATGCTTATTGAAATTCTCGATTATCGTGGATTTATCGGTGGTGACAGTGTTTCCTAGCCTCAGTGCAGTGGGCAGCTGGGAGGAGGTGCTCTTATTCTCCATGGACTTTACAGTGTCCCAAAACTTTTTGGAGTTAGAGCTACAGGATGCAAATTTCTGTTTGAAAGAAATAGCCTTTGCTTTCCTGACTGACTGCGTGTATTGGTTCCTGACTTCCCTGAAAAGTTGCATATCGCGGGGACTACATCCGCCACAGGATGTTTTTGTGCTGGTCGAGGGCAGTCAGGTCTGGAGTGAACCAAGGGCTATATCTGTTCTTAGTTCTACATTTTTTGAAAGGGTTGTACCTCGGGTTGTACCTAGTGGGTTCCTTGATAATTTGTGTGAGATTGAGGGGGATCTAGTTCAGATTGTAGGACTGCCGGGGTGTTAAGCATATCCCAGTTTAGGTCACCTAACAGAACAAACTCTGAAGATAGATGGGGGGCAATCAATTCACATATGGTGTCCAGAGCACAGCTGGGAGCTGGGGGGTCTATAACAGGTGGCAACAGTGAGCGACTTATTTCTGGAGAGATTCATTTTTAAAGTTAGAAGCTCGAACTGTTTGGGCATAGACCTGGAAAGTATGACAGAACTTCGCAGGCTATCTCTGCAGTAGAATGCGACTCCTCCCCTTTTGGCAGTTATATCTTGACGGAAAATGTTGTAGTTGGGGATGGAAATCTCAGAATTTTTGGTGGCCTTCCTAAGCCAGGATTCAGGCACGGCAAGGACATCAGGGTTGGCAGAGTGTGCTAAAGCAGTGAGTAAAACAAACTTAGGGAGGAGGCTGTTGAGTGGGACTAGGGGCTCCGCAGTAAACTAAAACAATGATAACTATTCTAAACAACAGTATACAAGGCATATTTGAGAGAGACATAAAGCAATCACGTGTTGATTGGGAGAGCTAGCTAAGACACAATGTGTAAGACAACAACAGCTAATCAGCTAAGACAACAACAAAAGGTAAAATGGGGATGAATGGGCAGATAGGGTCGGCTAACTACACACAGGGCCTGAGTTCGAGGCTGGGGCAGACAGATAAACAAAATAAACAAAATGGAGTACCGTGATTAATGAACAGTCCAGCAAGCATCAGCTATGTAGCTACGTGATCATAGGGTCCAGTGAACAGCAATATATGAAACAGGAATCAGCTATGTAGCTACGTGATCATAGGGTCCAGTGAACAGCAATATATGAAACAGGAAAACCGCGGGGTAGGCATTACTACGCTAGCAAGCGGGAGACACGGCGACTCATTGCGGAGAAGAAACTAACGTCCATGGGTGTGGTGTAGCATTTGACCGGCGCAAGGAGTCTAGGTAATCAGGTAACCTCGCTACAACACCAGTGGACACTGGTCATTCACACCAACTTGTCGTGGCATTACCTAATTGGCATGTCACATGCCGCGTTCACGTGCTAGTCAGAACTAAGAAACTCTGACATTTACGACTTGCTAACTGGTTGAGCTCGGCAAGTGTACAACTACAAGTTTGCTAGATCTGACTAGTAGGTGAACATGGCAAAAGTGACATCCATATGGTGACCACCAAGTTATTTATCCCTCGCCCATTGAAATTAACATCACTTTCTTTTACAAGGATTAACTAGTGCCATGCTGCTGTTGTTGCCAGCATAAACTAGGCTTATCAAGACGACTGACTGAAGAACTGACTGAACCGAATCCATTCATCTCCACTTGACTCACAACTGTGCGACATACGTCATCAATTTGGGCAACAGGCGTGTCCGTAGGGTAAATCAATTTGAATTCAAATCAGTTACATGTTTTTATATTTTACCCCTTTTTCTCCCCAATTTCGTGATATCCAATTGGTAGTTACAGTTTTGTCCCATCGCTGCAACTCCTGTACGGACTCGGGAGAGGCGAAGGTCGAGAGCCGAAACATGACCCCGCCAAGCCGCACTGCTTCTTGAAACAATGATCGCTCAACCCAGAAGCCTGCTGCACAAATGGGTCGGAGGAAACACCGTATACCTGGTGACCTGTTATTGTGAAGTGGAATCGTCTAGGAGCAACAACGGCTCAGCCTCGATGTTGTAGGCCAAGCAAGCTCCCAGAACGGGACCGCCGAGTGCTGAAGCTCGTAGTGCGTAAAAATCGTCTGTCCTTGGTTGCAACACTTACTACAGAGTTCCAAACTGCATCTGGACTGAGCCCTGAACTCAACCCCCAGGCCTAATCACCCAACATCAGTGCCCGACCTCACTAACGCTCCTGTGGCTGAATGGAAGCAAGTCCCCGCAGCAATGTTCCAACATCTGGTGAAAAGCCTTCCCAGAAGAGTGGAGGCTGATATAGGAGCAAAAGGGTGGCCCAACTCCATATGAATGCCCATGATTTTGGAATGAGATGTTTGCCGAGCAGGTGTTGTGTACATACTTTTGGCCGTGTAGTGTATGGGAATACTGTAAGAAAAAAATCAAGAGTTTAAGGGTTTTAGATAATTGACATTAAAGGTCATTAACAGTCATTCTGAAAAGTAATTTATCCCAGGGCCAACTAGTTTGAAAAGACAGGCTGAGTGGGCAGAGCTTATATTAATGAGATCGCCTTGAACTCTTTCAAACGTCTATGTCAAGCAACCTGGAGGCATTAGGCAGTGTTGCAGTAAAATTATCTCAAGCAAATATGGTGATACACAAAGTTACTCAAACAACATTGAAATTGCATCAATGATCAGTGGTGGAAAAAGTACCCAATTGTCATACTTGAGTAAAAGTAAAGATATCTTAATGGAAAATGACTAAAGTTAAAGTGAAAGTCACTCAGTAAAATACTACTTGAGTAAAAGTCTAAAAGTACTTGGTTTTAAATATACTTAAGTATCAAAAGTAAATGTACAAGTATAAATCATTTCAAATTCCTTATATTAAGCAAAGCAGACAGCCACATTTTCTAGTTTTTAGCCAGGGGCACGCTACAACTCTCAGACATGATTTAAAAACTACGCATGTGTTTAATGAGTCCGCCAGATCAGAAGCAGTAGGGATGACCAGGGATGTTCTCTTGATAAGTGTGTGAATTAGACAATTTACCTGTCCTGCATTCAAAATGTAACAAGTACTTTTGGGTGTCAGGGAAAAATGTATGGAGTAAAAAGTACATCAATTTCTTCAGGAATGTAGTGAAGTAAAAGTAAAAGTTGTCAAAAATGTTAATAGTAAAGTACAGATACCCAAAACAATTCTTAAGTAGTACTTTCAAGTATTTTGGCATGTCTATTGTGATGCAGTTCACAGCAGCACTGACGGATGTTTACTCGACAACTGCGTTGGAGATTTGAACGACCTCCCACCCCGCCTTTTGTCCTTGCTGGCTGAAGACCTAGCTAGCCAGTAACTAACACCAGACACAGATGAAAGAGAAAACATATAAGTATCTTTGCCATAGATTAATAGGGTAAACCTTTAATTATTTTTGCTGACACCTTACGGTAAAATTTTGGCACCAGTAGATTAACTATCTAAACTCAGCAAAAAAAGAAGCGTCCCTTTTTCAGGACCCTGTCTTTCAAAGATAATTCGTAAAAATCGAAATAACTTCACAGATATTCATTGTAAAGAGTTTAACCTTTCACGAGCCTCTACCCCGGGTCCGGGATCACCCCCCACCCCCCCCACACACTGATTAGCATAGCTAGCATAGCTTCACAAGTAGATAGTAGCATCTAAATATCATTAAATCACAAGTCCAAGACACCAGATGAAAGATACAGATCTTGTGAATAAAGCCACCATTTCAGATTTTTTAAATGTTTTACAGGGAAGACACAATATGTAAATCTATTAGCTAAACACGTTAGCAAAATACACAATTTCTTTGTCCACCATTTTTTCTCTCCACCAGTAGCTATCACCAATTCGGCTAAACTAAGATATTGATAGCCAATAACCAATAAAAAACCTCATCAGATGACAGTCTGATAACATATTTATGGTATAGGATAGGTTTTGTTAGAAAAAAGTGCATATTTCAGGTAGAAATCACAGTTTACAATTGCACCGACCATCACAACTCGACTAGAATTACTATAGAGAGCAACGTGTATGACCAATTTACTCATCATAAAACATTTCATAAGAATAGACAAAGCATAGCAATGGAAAGACCCAGATCTTGTGATTTCAGACAATATTTCAGATTTTCTAAGCGTTTTACAGCGAAAACACAATAAATCGATAAGTTAGCATACCACATGTGCAAACGTTACCAGAGCATCGATTCAAGCCAAAGAGAGCTATAACGTAATCATCGCCAAAATATATTAATTTTTTCACTAACCTTCTCAGAATTCTTCCGATGACACTCCTGTAACATCATTTTACAACATACATATAGAGTTTGTTCGAAAATGTGCATATTTAGCCATACAAAACCGTGGTTATACAATGAAAATACTAGCAAATCAAGGCTCAAAATGTCGGACGTCATCTTTCAGAGTGATCTAGTTTAATCGAAAGCTAATCATATACTTGACTAAAAAATACAGGGTTGACAGGAATCGAAAGACAAATTAGTTCTTAATGCAACCGCTGATTTACATTTCTAAAATTATCCTTACTGTGCAATACAGGGTTCGCCAAGTGAAGCGATAACAAACAAAATGGCGGATTATGCGTTTAAAATATTTCGACAGAACAACGATTTATCATATTAAATATTTCTTACTATGAGGTGATTTTCCATCAGATTCTTGGGCAATGTATCCTTTCTTGGGTCTAATCTTCTTTTGGTCGATAGATGTCCTCTGTCCTTCGAAATGTCCACTAACATCGACCGAGACCCCGAAACGTACCCAAAGCTTCAAAGTGCACGACAAAGAAATTCCTCAAAATCGCACTAAACGGATATAAATTGCTATAAAACGGTTCAAATTAACTACATTATGATGTTTTTAACAACTATAACGAGTAAAAACATGACCGGAGAAATTTTACTGGTTAAACAACCATTTGGAAGGAGGCAAGCCTGATGTCCATCTTGCGTAAGACGCGCGAAGGGAAAGGACGGTACTTCCACGTTTTGTTGTTTTATAGTGGCTCTGATTGCGCAATCGAATCCATTCAAAACGTCATGACGTACTGACACCCAGAGGAAGACGTAGGCAGTGTCGGTTTCTCCATAGCATTTACAGGCACCTTAAAACCGACCCCAGATCAGGGGTCAAAATTTCTGAAATCTGACTCCCTGTCAGGAAAAGTGCTGTAGAAGTAGTTCTGTACCACTCAGAGACAAAATTCCAACGGCTATAGAAACTAGAAAGTGTTTTCTATCCAATAATAACAATAATATGCATATTGTACAATCAAGAATTGAGCACGAGGCAGTTCAATTTGGAGACCAAAAAATGCTAATGCGGAACAGCACCCCTTATAGTTGCAAGAAGTTAAACACTGTTTCCCATGCTTGTTCAATGAACCATAAACAATTAATGCACATGCACCTGTGGAACGGTCGTTAAGACACTAACAGCTTACAGACAGTAGGCAATTAAGGTCACAGTTATGAAAACTTAGGACACTAAAGAGGCCTTTCTACTGACTCTGAAAAACACCAAAAGAAAGATGCCCAGATGCTCAGGACGGACAGCTGATCGTCCTCGCAGTGGAAGACCATGTGTAACAACACCTGCACAGGTTCGGTACATCCGAACATCACACCTGTGGGACAGGCAAAGGATGGCAACAACAACTGCCCGAGTAACACCAGGAACGCACAATCTCTCCATCAGTGCTCACACTGTCCGCAATAGGCTGAGAGAGGCTGGACTAAGGGCTTGTAGGCCTGTTGTCTGGTGAGGACCTGCCTTACATCACCGGCAATAACGTTGCCCATGGGCACAAACCCACCGTTGCTGGACCAGACAGGACTGGCAAAAAGTGCTCTTCATTGACGAGTCGCGGTTTTGTCTCACCAGGGGTGATGGTCGGATTCGCGTTTATCGCCGAAGGAATGAGCGTTACACCGAGGCCTGTACTCTGGAGCGGGATCGATTTGGAGGTGGAGGGTTCGTCATGGTCTGGGGCGGTGTGTCACAGCATCATCGGATTGAGCTTGTTGTCATTGCAGGCAATCTCAAAGCTGGGTGTTACAGGGAAGACATCCTCCTCCCTCATGTGGTACCCTTCCTGCAGGCTCATCCTGACATCACCCTCCAGCTTGACAATGTCACCAGCCATTCTGCTCGTTCTGTGCGTGATTTCCTGCAAGACCGGATTGTCAGTGTTCTGCAAAGGCCAGCGAAGAGCCCGGATCTCAATCCCATTGAGCACGTCTGGGACCTGTTGGATCGGAGGGTGAGGGCTAGGGCCATTCCCCCCAGAAATGTCCGGGAACTTACAGGTGCCTGGTGGAAGAGTGGGGTAGCATCTCACAGCAAGAACTGGCAAATCTGGTGCAGTCCATGAGGAGGAGATCCACTGCAGTACTTAATGCAGCTGGTGGCTACAACAGATACTGACTGTTACTTTTGATTTTGACCCCCCCCCCCCTTTGTTCAGGGACACATTATTCTATTTCTGTTAGTCACATGTCTGTGGAACTTGTTCAGTTTATGTCTCAGTTGTTGAATCTTATGTCCATACAAATATTTACACATGTTAAGGTTGCTGAAAATAAACGCAGTTGACAGTGTGAGGACGTTTCTTTTTTTGCTGAGTTTAGCTATATAAACCAAGCCCCATTTGCAAACACGCCTTCTCCGATGTTGATTAGAAGGCGGTACTTATTTAAATGAGGTAAGAGAATATCCTGTTACCATTGGTGTATTTAAATGAGGTTAAAGTGATGTCACCTTGTGTCCTTAATAATGAATCCAAATGTTTGACATGGGGGAGGGCACCAGTAACTTTATGATTAAACCTTATCAAACGTTATACTGAACAAAAATATAAACGCAAAATGTAAAGTGTAAAATGGCGCCGGAAGAAATGGCAGCAGTTTTACGGGCGACTAACCAATTGTGCTATTATGTGTTTTTTTTGCGTTATTTGTAACTTATTTTGTACATAATGTTTCTGCCACCGTATCTTACGGCAAAAAAAGAGCTCCTGGATATCAGGACAGCGATCACTCACCTCGGATTAGACAAAGATTTTTTCTTCAACAAGCAGGACGCACAGGACATACTCCAAACACCCGACAAGGCCAACATCCCAGTTATTGGCAAGAAGAAGAGACGCAGGTACAGAGGACACAGAGCAGGGTGCCTCATATGGATCCGCAGAAGGCGAGTTGCCGTTACCGTCAATATTACTCGCCAACGTGAAATCATTGGACAATAAATAAATTAGACGAGGTACGATCACGAATATCCTACCAAAGGGACATCAAAAACTGTAATATCTTATGTTTCACCGAATTGTGGCTGAATGATGACATGGATATTCAGCTAGCAGGATATACGCTGCACCGGCTAGATAGAACAGCACACTCCGGTAAGACGAGGGCGGCGGTCTGCGCATATTTGTAACCAACAGCTGGTGGACGGAATCTAAAGAAGTCTCTAGATTTTGCTCGCCTGAAGTAGAGTATATTGTGATAAAATGCAGACCACACTATTTGCCTAGAGAGTTTTCAGCTATACTTTTCGTAGCTGTTTATTTAACACCACAGACGGATGCTGGCACTAAGACTGCACTCAGTCAGCTGTATAAGAAAATAAGCAAACAGGAAACCGCTCACCCAGAGGCGGCGCTCCTAATGGCCGGAGACTTTAATGCAGGGAAACTTAAATCAGTTCTACCTAATTTCTATCAACATGTTAAATGTTCAACCAGAAGGGAAAAAAAATTCTAGATCACCTGTACTCCACACACAGGGACACGTACAAAGCTCTCCCTCGCCATCCATTTGGTAAATCCGACCACAATTCTATCCTCCTGAGTCCTGCTTATAAGAAAAAATTAAAGCAGGAAGCACCAGTGACTCGGTCTATAAAAAGTGGTCAGATGAAGCAGATGCTAAACTACAGGACTGTTTTGCTATCACAGACTGGAACATGTCACGGGATTCTTCCAATGGCATTGAGGAGTACACCACATCAGTCACTGGCTTTATCAATAAGTGCATCGAGGACGTCGTCCCCACAGTGACTGAATGTATATTCCCCAACCAGAAGCCATGGATTACAGGCAACATTCGCACTGAGCTAAAGTGTAGAGCTGCCGCTTTCAAGGTGCGGGACTCTAACCCGGAAGCTTATAAGAAATCCTACTATGCCTGTTTTATAGAATTTGGCAGTACATCCAACCGGATGATTTGGGCCTAATTCATTCATTTTAATTTACTGTAACTCAGTAAAATCTTTGAAATTGTTGCATGTTGCGTCATTTTTTTTTTCAGTATTAAAGCAACAGTCATTTTAAGTCATACTTTGGTCTTCATACTTTGATCTGGTTTCCTTCAAATATCATCCAGTTTCATGAAAAACATAATTTTGACTGTTCATGACCTTTAAAGGCAAATGTATTTTAGAAAAAATAATAACAATAATCCGAAATTATAAAATAGTTTGACAACCCTGTTTGTAAGCTTTTAAATTATATTAATCTAAACCGTTTATCTTTTCCAGTGATGAACACATGGATGTCTCATGAAATGGTATGGAAAAATGGGTCAACTTTGAGCACCTTTATCTCTTGAATGTTTTGGCATTCAGGTCCAAAAAGCTACCATTTTTTTTGCTGCCAAAAATAGATTGAATTGACCTGGATTTACCACTATAGCCTCTTCCCTGAAACTGACACACCATCACCATCACCAGGCGGTGCGGGGCGGGGCAGGGCAGGGCAGGGTAGGGCAGGGCAGGGTAGGGCAGGGTCGGGCAGGGCAGGGTAGGGTAGGGTAGGGCAGGGCAGGGTAGGACAGGGTAGGGTAGGACAGGGCAGGGCAGGGCAGGACAGGGCAGGGCAGGGTAGGGTTGGGTAGGGCAGGGCAGGGCAGGGCAGTGTGCAGGGTAGGACAGGGCAGGGCAGGGCAGGGTAGGGTAGGACAGGGCAGGGTAGGACAGGGCAGGGTAGGGTAGGACAGGGCAGGGTAGGACAGGACAGGGCAGGGTAGGACAGGGCAGGGCAGGGCAGGGCAGGGTAGGGTAGGGCAGGGTAGGGCAGGGTAGGGTAGGGTAGGGCAGGGTAGGGTAGGGTAGGGTAGGGCAGGGTAGGGTAGGACAGGGCAGGACAGGGCAGGGCAGGGCAGGGCAGGGCAGGACAGGGTAGGGTAGGGTAGGGCAGGACAGGGTAGGACAGGACAGGGCAGGGCAGGGTAGGGTAGGGTAGGACAGGGTAGGGCCGGGTAGGACAGGGCAGGGTAGGACAGGGCAGGGCAGGGCAGGGTAGGGTAGGGTAGGGTAGGGTAGGACAGGACAGGACAGGGCAGGGCAGGGCAGGGCAGGGCAGGGCTGGCTCGACTGTGGCTGAGGACGGAGTGACTGCTGACCACACACATTCCCCTCACACACACTCAGGCTAGAGGAAGCACAGCTCCAGCCACGGGACAGACCTGTCTGACAGGATAGAAAAATGCATCAGTTTGCAACATGATGACTAATGTTCTGCTGGAAGTGAAGGCATCAAACATGGCCTACAAACATAAACAGGCAGCAGCTGATTCAGGATGTCTGACACTACATGACAGAAACCTGGGAGCTACAGCCTGATCCAACTGCCGCTTCTCTGGGAGGACATAACGTTACTAGTTGTACAGGACAAATTGGGCTTCCTCACTGAAATAGGACAGGACAAAAAGGTTTTTTGTTGTTGTTTTTTTACTTAGTTTTTTTTTACTTTTACTGTTGAAAAGGGATATCCCAAGTTTAAAAACTTTTAAATCTAAACATTCAAAAGGCTAAAAAAAAAAAAAAAAAAGTAATGGGAAGCCCTCACTAGCCCGAAAGCAATGAACTTTATAACCAAACAAGAGGAGAACAGGGGATATCTTTGGTCAACCTTTCACAAACACCATCCATGTTATTGAACAAAGACATCTCTTTTCTGGAGAAGATAACTGTTGGAGCCTAACAGTTGTTTGGGTCTTGCTGGTATCATGTGGTTGGTAGGGACCCTAAAATAGCCAAAATACCCCGTGCTTGTAAGAAACCATTTCACTTGTCTGAGGGCAGTGGGGATAGGTGGTAACGGGGAGAATTTGGGGCACTTTCACCCCAGCTCTGAAGGCTGATAATATACAGCCACTGACCTCAGACATAAAAAAGTCACTCATAAAGAGATCAGGGTGGGAATTCCAATTCCTGACAGGATGCTGACAGGACAAATCAGATGTGTAGGCCTAATCAGCGTGCACATTGCTGTACTAGAAGATGTTGGAGCCGGGACCTGCTTGTTGGGTTAGGACAGGTGTCAAAGCTCTTCAATGACCAACTATTTAGTGTGTATTGTATTGTTGATAAAGGAAGCTTGGGTGTTTATTGTTTACGTCTGTGCATGTAGCACCAGCTCATTTAATGAGACGATTGAAAAACATGCTAGCTAGCAGCTACACACACACATACTGTCATGTAACTTCAAACCATGAATTTGCACTTCAATGATAAATGCAGTGTCCATAGCACACAGCCTGTCCTCTCAGGTCCAGCGATGCATAATGCATACCGTAGTACTCATTTCAGAGAATGTATTCCATCTAGGAGAGAGAAAACTCATTATTACAGAAACAGCTGAATTAGCTCTTCACTTGATTGGAGATGGGCGGTCGGTGCTCTGCTCTGCCTACCACATCTGTAAATACTAAGTCTGCCTAACCACCATCCTGAGACGATATGGGACAAGGTTCCTACCAGTTCTCAGTGTTCAAAATGTGAACACTACTGCAGAGGAGAGCAGAGAGACCATGGCTGTGCATTCCCAATGTAAAAGGTGTCACTCCGAATGATTAGATTACAGAGCTTGGGTCTGGGAGCAGATAGACCATGACAAAATAAAATAAAATAAAATCCTGGGAGGGAGACAGAAACACATGAAGTGAACACGGTGACTTAACACATGAAGTGAACACGGTGACTTAACACATGAAGAGTGTTGATATGTGTGTCCTTCAAGACATATATTGTAGATGCAGGTGCTTGCTAAGGTGATGCATTCTCTCACAATGTACTGTAAAGCCAGTCCACAACCAGCATGATAACTACAGCAGTCTCCTGGCTTCAACCAGCATGATAACTACAGCGGTCTCCTGGCTTCAACCATCATGATAACTACAGCGGTCTCCTGGCTTCAACCATCATGATAACTACAGCGGTCTCCTGGCTTCAACCATCATGATAACTACAGCAGTCTCCTGGCTTCAACCATCATGATAACTACAGCGGTCTCCTGGCTTCAACCATCATGATAACTACAGCAGTCTCCTGGCTTCAACCATCATGATAACTACAGCGGTCTCCTGGCTTCAACCATCATGATAACTACAGCAGTCTCCTGGCTTCTGTATTCCCCATTATCTCTCACAGATGGAAGGATGCCATTGACGACGAGTGTCCACTTGGGAATGTTTTATCATTAGGTCTAAACCGTCTTCTGTCCCTCCCTTCATCTCTTACCTGGGATGAAACCACCGTGTGCTATACTGATGTTAGTTGATCAGTAGAATAGTGGTACAGTTATTACACTGTCATATTGTTGTTGATCAGCTGTGTTGAGCTGCCATGACGACAGCTTCACCTCCTCAGTAAGGCTGACTGGGCAAAACAACAGCACTCTGACAATGTGATATGGATCGAATAGATACACAGGAAAATGATATGGAGAAGGACTGAATCCAGAGGGCTAAAGGAAGTTCGTCTCCTAAAAACCCTTTGAACAGAAACATCTAATCTGCACAAAGAGCCGATAACTAATTTGCCCCTAGGGGTCTTGAGAAGAAGTTTTCAGAAGAATCGGTATCTCAGGGTCCTGACATCACAGGCCCTTCTCATCCACTATAAGCCTGTTTATCAGTGGCACATCACGTTCACAGAGACAGCCAGCCTATTGAGTTAGGGCCTGGTGCTCCAATTTAAAGCAGAGGGAGAGACCGGCCTGGCCCTTTGCAATGCTGTGTTAATCCAATTGCTAACAGAGAGACTGCCGCACAAAGCTTAAGATAACACAGCGGGGTGTGCTGAACACACAAGTCAGACAACAGAGATCTCCCTTCTTGCACAGGAAGGGAGGAGAGAGAAAATAAAATACCAACGTTTGGCTGGAGTGAGTGATTGACACTGACAGCTTCCCTTGTCATTCAAACAATAACCATGGAGCAGAACGGCAGGGAGAGCTTGAACACCGATGACCTAGACCCTTTGATATAGAGCCTCCCTCGGACAGACACCATAGCCTTGTCATGACTCGTGCATGATAAAATGTGCACTACGGTTGTAATCAAGTTATGCTTGTACAGCCTAATTGAGTTGAGTGGAGATTTTGCAGACGCTGGGTTACAGCAAAACAATAAGGTTTACAGTTCCCTCAACTGGAACTGCTGTTCAACACTGAGAAGAAACAAACAAAGATGGAAAGACCGCTAGGAGATTGGTTGTTATGCCTTTAGATAGGGCCCATTACATAAGAGTCCTGTGGCTCTCTGCTCCACAGGGGCCTACACACAAGGAGCCTGTTGTTTAGAAGAGGGAGCACACTTAGGCCTACTGATGCTCATCTGATTAGCCCCTCAGGGCCTCAAGCTAGGCCCCACTCTCAGGCCACAGATATCCTGCAATTCGCTACAGATTTAGAGTACAAACTGTTCTCAACTTCTAAATTCATGTTCAACTCTCCAGAAATAGAGCTGGTAGGCCAGGATCTAGGCTTGTGCCAAAAACGAGCAAAGAGGACTTAATAAATCAATGTTTTAAACTGTTTCCAAACTGGAGACAGTACGGTACATTTCTCTTATAAACAGGGATGATATTGTACAGTCTCAGAGATTAGAAGTCTGATACAGGGGAATAAAATGCTATTAGATGGTCAAGGAGCATCTTCAGCTGTGCTGAGTTATGACAGTCTACTGCGGCACTATGGACGGTATGCTAGACAGGTTGTTTGACAGGTAGCTAGCAGGTTGTGTCATGTCACCTCTCCTGTTCTCAATATACATCAATGAAATGGCATACAAAAACAGCGACCTCACTCTCATCAAAGGCCCTGGTTGCTTGCCTGAAGGGCAAATCCATTTTAAGCTACTTACAATTGATTGACTGCCTTGATTTGACAATAGCTAACTTGACTTCAATGTCACCAAGACTAAATAACTATGCCTTGGGATCAATGTTACTTCAAATGTTTATTGGCACTGAGCAAATTTCAGGTGTGCTGAGTACAAACTTGAACATTGTGAAAATTCTGTGCAACTTCCGGCACACGTTTATTGTGAATACAGAGGCTGTACCCGCTATAAATGACAGTTTTAACAGTGGCGGAGTAGGCTACTGTGGCTATTTGATCATAATCTAGGGCTACCAGAGTGGTCTATCATCAAAAACAAATGGAAGAAAATACATCCCATAACATTTAAACATGGAAATATCTGTTCTATCATTCAGCCTACAGTAGCAGTTAATGTGTGGTGTTTAATGTAGGCCTACAATCCATGAGACATTAAAAAAAAAAAAATGCAGAGCTTTACATTAACCTGTTTATCCACGTGTCGTTCAGACAAGGATGTGGCTGAAAATGTTGAGTTATTACAGAGAATAAGAGAATAATCTATTTACCACCACAAAGCGAAGCTGGCACTAAGACCACTCTCAACCAACTCTATAAGGCCATAAGCAAAGAAGAAAATGCTCACACAGAAGCGGTGCTCCTAGTGGCCGGGAACTTTAATGCTGGCAAACTTAGATCAGTTTACAAAATTTTTACCAGCATGTCACATGTGCAACCGGGGGGGATCCTAGATCACCTTTACTCCACACACAGAGATGCACACAAAGCTCTCCCAGCCCCTCCATTTGGCAAATCTGACCCTAATTCTATCCTCCGGATTCCTGCTTACAAGCTAAATCTAAAGCAGGAAGTACCAGTGACTCGCTCAATACGGAAGTGGTCAGATGACACGAATGCTACACTCCAGGAATGTTTTTACTAGCACAGACTGGAATATGTTCCGGGATTCATCCAATGGCATTGAGGAATACACCACCTCAGTCATCGGCTTCATCAATAAGTGCATCGATGACGTCGTAGCCCACAGTGACTGTACATACAGTTGAAGTCGGAAGTTTACATAAACCTTAGCCAAATACATTTAAACTCGGTTTATCACAATTCCTGACATTTAATCCTTGTAAAAATTCCCTGTCTTAGGTCAGTTAGGATCACCACTTTTTTTAAGAACGTGAAATGGCAGAGTAATAGTAGAGAGAATGATTTATTTCAGCTTTAATTTCTTTCATCACATTCCCAGTGGGTAAGAGGTTTACATACACTCAATTAGTATTTGGTAGCATTGCCTTGAAATTGTTTAACTTGGGTCAAACGTTTTGGGTAAACTTCCACAAGCTTCCCACAATAAGTTGGGTGAATTTTGAATGAATTCCTCCTGACAGAGCTGGTCAGAGTCAGGTTTGTAGGCCTCCTTGCTCGCACACGCTTTTTCAGTTCTGCCCACACATTTTCTATAGGATTGAGGTCAGGGCTTTGTGATGGCCACTACAATACCTTGACTTTGTTGTCCTTAAGCCATTTTGCCACAACTTTGGAAGTATGCGTGGGGTCATTGTCCATTTGGAAGACCCATTTGTGACCAAGCTTCAACTTCCTGACTAATGTCTTGAGATGTTGCTTCAATATATCCACACAATTTTCCTCTCTCATGATGCCATCTATTTTGTGAAGTGCACCAGTCCCTCCTGCAGCAAAGCACCCCCCCATGTGCAGTTGCAAACCGTAGTGTGGCTTTTTAATGGCGGTTTTGGAGCAGTGGCTTCTTCCTTGCTGAGTGGCCTTTCAGGTTATGTCGATATAGGACTCGTTTAACCATGGATATAGATACTTTTGTACATGTTTCCTCCAGCATCTTCACAAGGTCCTTTGCCGTTGTTCTGGGATTGATTTGCACTTCTCGCACCAAAGTACACTCATCTCTAGGAGACAGAACACGTCTCCTTCCTGAGCGGTATGACGGCTGCGTGGTCCCATGGTGTTTATACTCGCGTACAATTGTTTGTACAGATGAACGTGGTACCTTCAGGCATTTGGAAATTGCTCTCAATAATGAACCAGACTTGTGGAGGTCTCCAAAAAAAAATCCTGAGGTCTTGGCTGATTTATTTTGATTTTCCCATAATGTCAAGCAGAGTCACTGAGTTTGAAGGCAGGCCTTGAAATACATCCACAGGCACACCTCCAATTGACTCAAATTATGTCAATTAGCCTATCAGAAGCTTCTAAAGCCATGACACCATTTTCTGGAATTTTCCAAGCTGTTTAAAGGCACAGTCAACTTAGTGTATGTAAACCTAACCGGCTTGCCAAAACTATAGTTTGTTGACAAGAAATTTGTGGAGTGGTTGAAAAATTTGTTTTAATGACTCCAACCTAAGTGTACGTGAACTTCTGACTTCAACTGTACATATCCCAACCAGAAGCCATGGATTACAAGCAACATCCGCATTGAGCTAAAGGCTAGAGCTGCCGCTTTCAAGGAGCGGGAGACTAATCCGGACGCTTACCCTGTTTGGGATAGGGGGCAGCAATTTCACGTTCGGATGAAAAGCGTGCCCAGAGTAAACTTCCTGCTATTCTGGCCCAGAAGCTTATATATGCATATTATTAGTAGTATTGGATATAAAACACTCTGAAGTTTCTAAAACTGTTTGAATGATGTCTGTGAGTATAACAGAACTCATATGGCAGGCAAAACCCTGAGAAAAATCCAACCAGGAAGTGGGAAATCTGAGGTTTGTAGTTTTTCAACTCATTGCCTATCGAATATACAGTGTCTATGGGGTCATACAGTCGATGTCAACAGTCTTTAGAACCTTGTTTGATGCTTCTACTTGTGAAGGAGGAGTGAATGGGAGCTGAATGAGTCAGGGGACTGGCAGAATGGCATGAGCTGGTCACGCGCTCACGTGAGAGCGACCTGCGTTCCATTGCAATTCTAAAGACAAAGGAATTCTCCGGTTGGAACATTATTGAAGATTTATGTTAAGAACATCTTAAAGATTGATTCTATTGACATGTTTCTACGGACTGTAATGGAACTTTTTCACTTTTTGTCTGGACCTAGTGATCGTGCGTTATGAATTTGGATTTGTGAACTCAAGGCGCAAACAACAAGGAGGTATTTGGACATAAATTATGGACTTTATCGAACTAACCAAACATTTATTGTGTAACTGGGATTCCTGGGAGTGCATTCTGATGAAGATCATCAAAGGTAAGTGAATATTTATAATGCTATTTCTGACTTCTGTTGACTCCGCAACATGGCGGGTATATATGTTTGGCTTGTTTTGGTCTCTGAGCGCCGTACTCAGATTATTGCATGGTTTGCTTTTTCCGTAAAGCTTTTTTTAAATCTGACAAAGCGGTTGTATTAAGGAGAAGTATATCTATAATTCTGTGCATAATAATTGTATCTTTTATCAAAGTTTATTATGAGTATTTCTGTAAATTGATGTGGCTCTGTGCAAATTCACGGGATGTTTTGGAGGCAAAGCCAAATGTAAACTGAGGTTTTTGGATATAAATATGAACTTGATCGAACAAAACATACATGTACTGTGTAACATGTTGTCACGGGAGTTTCATCTGATGAAGAATATCAAAGGCTAGTGATTCATTTTATCTCTATTTCTGATTTTTGAGGCACCTCTATTTGGTAGGAAAATGGCTGTATGCCTTTTTGAAATCGGACACTTTGGTTGGATTAACGAGAAATGTATCTTTAAAATGGTGTCTAATACTTGTATGTTTGAGAAATTTGAATTATTAGATTTCTGTTGTTTGAATTTGGCGCACTGCAATTTCATTGGATGTTGGCGAGGGGTTCCCAGACAGGTTAAAATAAATTCCGCTATGCCCTCAGACGAACCATCAAACAAGCAAAGCGTCAATACAGGATTAAGATTGAATCCTACTACACCGGCTCTGACGCTCGTCGGATGTAGCAGGGCTTGAAAACTTTTACGGACTACGAAGGGAAACCCAGACGTGAGCTGCCCAGTGACGCGAGCCTACCAGACAAGTCAAATGCCTTTTATGCTCGCTTCGAGGCAAGCAACACTGAAGCATGCAAGAGGGCACCAGCTGTTCTGGATGACTGTGTGATAATGCTCTCGGTAGCCGATGTGAACAAAACCATTAAAAATAGGTCAACATTCCCAAAGTCGCTGGGCCAGACGGATTACCAGGACGTGTACTCAAAGCATAGACCAAGTGTCAAGTGTCTTCACTGACATTTTCAACCTCTCCCTGACCAAGTCTGTAATACCTACATGTTTCAAGCAGACCACCATAGTCCATCAACAGCATCCTCCGGGACACCCTAGACGCACTCCAATTCGCATACTGCCCCAACAGATCCACAGATGACGCAATCTCAATCGCACTCCACACTGCCCTTTCTCACCTGGACAAAAGGAACACCTATGTGAGAATATTGTTCATTGACTACAGCTCAGCGTTCAACACCGTAGTGCCCACGAAGCTCATCACTAAGCTAAGGACTCTGGGACTAAACATCTTCCTCTGCAACTGGATCCTGGACTTCCTGACGGGCCACCACCAAGTAGGTAGAGTAGGCAACAACACGTCTGCCACGCTGATCCTTAACACTGGTGCCCCTCAGGGGTGTGTACTTAGTCTCCTACTGTATTCCCTGTTCACCCACGACTGCGTGGCCAAACACGACTCCAACACCATCATTAAGTTTGCTGACGACACAACAGTGGTGGGCCTGATCAGCGACAATGATGAGATGGCCTATAGAGAGGTCAGAGAACTGGCAGTGTGGTGCCAGGACAACAACCTCTCTCTCAATGTGAGCAAGACTAAGGAGCTGATCGTGGACTACAGGAAAAGGCAGGCCGAACAGGCCACCATTAGTGGAGCGGGTCGAGAGTTTCAAATTCCTTGGTGTCCACATCACCAACGAACTGTCATGGCCCAAACATACCAAGACAGTCGTGAAGAGGGCACGACAAAACATTTTCCCCCTCAGGAGACTGAAAAGATTTGGCATGGGTCCCCAGATCCTCAAAAGGTTCTACAGCTGCAACATCGAGAGCATCCTGACCGGTTGAATCACCGCCTGGTATGGCAACTGCTCGGCATCTGACCGTAAGGCGCTACAGAGGGTAGTGCGAATGGCCCAGTACGTCACTGGGGCCAAGCTTCCTGCCATCCAGGACCTATATAATAGGCAGTGTCAGAGGAAAGCCCATAAAATTATCAGAGACTCCAGTCACCCAAGTTATAGACTGTTTTCTCTGCTACCGCACGGCAAGCGGTACTGGAGCGCCAAGTCTAGGACCAAAAGGCTCCTCAACAGCTTCTACCCCCAAGCCATAAGACTGCTGAATAATTCATAAAATCGCCCCCGGACAATTTACAGTGAACCCCCCCTTTTTTCTACACTGCTGCTACTCGCTGTTTGTTTGTTACCTATGCATAGTCACTTCACCCACACCTACATGTACAGATTACCTCAACTAGCCTGTACCCCCGCACACTGACTCGGTACCAGTGCCCCCTGTATATAGCCTCGTTATTGTTATTCTTATTGTGTTACTTTTTATTTTAGTCTACTTGGTAAATATTTTCTTCTTCTTGAACTGCACTGTTGGGTAAGGGCTTGTAAGTAAGCATTTCACGGTAAAGTCAACACTTGTTGTATTCGCCCCATGTCACAAATAAAGTTTGATTTGAGTATACTAGAGCAAGACGGAAACGCAAAGAAACAACTTCACAACATAGTCTCCCCTCTGCATTCAAGCAGCCCTTGGCAGCTGATTCTGACCAGGCCAAATAGATTCCAAGAGCGATAGGTAGGCTATGTTTATGTTTTTTACAGTTGTTGGTTTATGCATCCATTCTCGGTGGTTGAGAATAGGGGGTTTCAGCACCTCATGAAAGTACTCAAGCCACTTTACGAACTTCCCTCTTGCATCCATTTCAGGAAACTGGTAGTACCGGCTCTATATAAGCAAACCAAAGCCGAAGTTTTCATTGAATTGGCCAATGCACCTTTTGTTGCGCCTACTTAACAGTGACAGCCCATCACATTAACCGGGAGTGGAAGATGTACCACGCTACAGACACACACCCTTTATGAGCATCACAAGTGCGCATCTGGCACTGAAGGAGGCTGTCATGGTGCGTTTGTAACCAAGTGGGAAGTGAGAATTTATCACATATGACTAGGAAAATTCCACTTGAACAGCCCTCAAACTGGTAAATACTAGGGCTTGGACGATACCAGTATCACAATCCTCATTAGTTTGGTCTGCTTCATGTTTTTATTTTTGACATGTAAAAGAATATTGCGATACTGGTATCATCACAGCCCTAGTAATTACTAGTGGGACAGTCGTTTATCATCCTGAGCACCCACTTCTTCCACAGTGACCTCTGACTTCACCTACTAAGGAAATTGCCTCTTTAACAGCATTTTCGGCAGGTAAATGCAACAACAAAACAACATTTATAAAAAGAAAATCTATTAATGTGGTTTTGGAACTCTAGAATTTGTTTACAAGCATGATAGGTGTACTTTTAGTTTATGGTTGGCACAGCTTGTTGCCCATTTGCCAATTTCCGTTCAAATCACATGAACGCATCCAACTGGCATTTACGACTTCACAACTGGTAAATTCTCACCTCCCACATGGTTACAAACGTAGCATCAGAGTGTAAACTTCAGAGGCCCAACATAACAATCTGGTAACAGCAGACAATGCAAGGAACATTGTGAATGCTGAACAGTGTGAATGGCATTTCATTTTTCCGCTGTACCCAAACCGAACTGTGACCAAAAAACTACAATATGTACCGAACCGTTCTCTCGCTGATCAACAGTGGAAATGGAGACCACACAAGTAGGCTACAGACAGTACAGTCAGAGAGCTCACTGACTCAAAACACAAACACACTGGAACTTCAACTGTTTTCTTTTTTAAAGAGTCAAAAAGACTTGATGAGATTATTAATCAATAGAGAAATAGGCCTACCTTCTCCTACCTTCTCAAATAAATCTCCCGGGAAACCAAACTTATATCATCATTACAAGGGTCTGATGAATAATATGATTAAATGTTCCTCGATCCTCTTTGAATGGGTTGTAATGAGCACTGAGGGACAACTATATATGTAGGCTACCTTCACACAGCCATTCTGATGGCAGGACAGAGTAATGAGCAGGGAGGGACTACTATATATGTAGGTTACCTTCACACAGCCAGTCTGATGGCAGGACAGAGTAATGAGCAGGGAGGGACTACTATATATGTAGGTTACCTTCACACAGCCAGTCTGATGGCAGGACAGAGTAATGAGCAGGGAGGGACTACTATATATGTAGGTTACCTTCACACAGCCAGTCTGAGGGCAGGACAGAGTAATGAGCAGGGAGGGACTACTATATATGTAGGCTACCTTCACACAGCCAGTCTGATGGCAGGACAGAGTAATGAGCAGGGAGGGACTACTATATATGTAGGTTACCTTCACACAGCCAGTCTGAGGGCAGGACAGAGTAATGAGCAGGGAGGGACTACTATATATGTAGGTTACCTTCACACAGCCAGTCTGATGGCAGGACAGAGTAATGAGCAGGGAGGGACTACTATATATGTAGGTTACCTTCACACAGCCAGTCTGAGGGCAGGACAGAGTAATGAGCAGGGAGGGACTACTATATATGTAGGTTACCTTCACACAGCCAGTCTGATGGCAGGACAGAGTAATGAGCAGGGAGGGACTACTATATATGTAGATTACCTTCACACAGCCAGTCTGATGGCAGGACAGAGTAAAGAGCAGGGAGGGACTACTATATATGTAGGTTACCTTCACACAGCCAGTCTGAGGGCAGGACAGAGTAATGAGCAGGGAGGGACTACTATATATGTAGGTTACCTTCACACAGCCAGTCTGAGGGTTTGGCAGAGTAATGAGCAGGGAGGGACTACTGTAGATATAGGTTACCTTCACACAGCCAGTCTGAGGGCAGGACAGAGTAATGAGCAGGGAGGGACTACTATATATGTAGGTTACCTTCACACAGCCAGTCTGAGGGTTTGGCAGAGTAATGAGCAGGGAGGGACTACTGTAGATGTAGGTTACCTTCACACAGCCAGTCTGAGGGCAGGACAGAGTAATGAGCAGGGAGGGACTACTGTAGATGTAGGCTACCTTCACACAGCCAGTCTGAGGGTTTGGCAGAGTAAGTGAATGCCTTTCCAATCACTTTTGTCTGGTTGCCACAGAGATCCCATATTCGCCTGCTGGTGCCTGATAATTATTGGTTGATCCTGCAGGAACTAAGTTTTGAATTTTTAGAGCGGTAACATTGAATATTTCTTTACAAAATTTAACTTTTCAAATTTTTTTATTTTTCCCTCCAGCATAATGCCTTGACAAAGCCACTGAATACCGCAAAATACAATGGGTAAGGAACATGTAAGCATGCCTGGGACTGAGATGTGAATTATGCCACCTAACTCAGCAAATAGGCTACCCCTCAGATGAAATACCAGCACATGTTAAAATTAACAGTAAACAAAGGGGAGTGGCAGAGAGACAAAGCAGAGACAACACAACAGCAGGGATACTCAGACATCAAAGAGCGTGTCAAGACTCTGGGTTATGTTTAGCCTAGCTGATGACTCTGGGTTGTTTGGCCTAGCTGATGACTTGAAAGGGTGAGAGAGGGAAGAGAGAGAGAGGGAAGACAGAGTGCAGTAAAAGAGGGAGAGAGAAAGGGAGCTGGCATGCTGCCAAGAGGAGCCACACACACACAAACTCTAGTGTCTCACTAGCAGGTTCATTAAGCCAGTCTCTAGCCCTATTTCCCCCCCATCCTCAGTTCCTCCCTTCCTCCTCCTCTCCATCCTCATGCTATCCCATCCTCCTCCTCCCTCTGCATCATCCCCCCCATCATGGCGCTATCCTGCTGTCAGCCTGGCTGTGTTCTCGCTGGAACTCCACATCCTGCTGCCAACCTGGCTGTGTTCTCGCTGGAACTCCACATCCTGCTGTCAGCCTGGCTGTGTTCTCGCTGGAACTCCACATCCTGCTGCCAACCTGGCTGTGTTCTCGCTGGAACTCCACATCCTGCTGTCAGCCTGGCTGTGTTCTCGCTGGAACTCCACATCCTGCTGCCAACCTGGCTGTGTTCTCGCTGGAACTCCACATCCTGCTGCCAACCTGGCTGCCGCCTGAAACACCGCTACGACAGCACACCTCCACTAACACTGCTGCCCAGCAGCACCTCCACTAACACTGCTGCACAGCACACCTCCACTAACACTGCTGCACAGCAGCAACTCCACTAACACTGCTGCACAGCACACCTCCACTAACACTGCTGCACAGCACACCTCCACTAACACTGCTGCACAGCACACCTCCACTAACACTGCTGCACAGGACACCTCCACAAACACTGCTGCACAGCACACCTCCACTAACACACCTCCACTAACACTGCTGCACAGAGCACCTCCACTAACACTGCTGCACAGCACATCTCCACTAACACTGCTGCACAGCACACCTCCACTAACACTGCTGCACAGAGCACCTCCACTAACACTGCTGCACAGAACACCTCCACTAACACTGCTGCACAGCACACCTCCACTAACACTGCTGCACAGAGCACCTCCACTAACACTGCTGCACAGCACACCTCCACTAACACTGCTGCACAGCAGCACCTCCACTAACACACCTCCACTAACACTGCTGCACAGAGCACCTCCACTAACACACCTCCACTAACACTGCTGCACAGAGCACCTCCACTAACACTGCTGCACAGCACACCTCCACTAACACTGCTGCACAGAGCACCTCCACTAACACTGCTGCACAGCACACCTCCACTAACACTGCTGCACAGCACACCTCCACTAACACACCTCCACTAACACCGCTGCACAGCACACCTCCACTAACACTGCTGCACAGAGCACCTCCACTAACACTGCTGCCCAGCACATCTCCACTAACACTGCTGCACAGCACACCTCCACTAACACTGCTGCACAGAGCACCTCCACTAACACTGCTGCACAGAACACCTCCACTAACACTGCTGCACAGCACACCTCCACTAACACTGCTGCACAGAGCACCTCCACTAACACTGCTGCACAGCACACCTCCACTAACACTGCTGCACAGCAGCACCTCCACTAACACACCTCCACTAACACTGCTGCACAGAGCACCTCCACTAACACACCTCCACTAACACTGCTGCACAGAGCACCTCCACTAACACTGCTGCACAGCACACCTCCACTAACACTGCTGCACAGAGCACCTCCACTAACACTGCTGCACAACTCCACTAACACACCTCCACTAACACTGCTGCACAGCACACCTCCACTAACACTGCTGCACACCTCCACTAACACTGCTGCACAGAGCACCTCCACTAACACTGCTGCACACCTCCACTAACACTGCTGCACAGAGCACCTCTACTAACACTGCTGCACATCTCCACTAACACTAACACTGCTGCACAGCACACCTCCACTAACACTGCTGCACAGCACACCTCCACTAACACTGCTGCACAGAGCACCTCCACTAACACTGCTGCACAGCAGCACATCCACTAACACTGCTGCACACCTCCACTAACACCGCTGCACAGCACACCTCCACTAACACTGCTGCACACCTCCACTAACACTGCTGCACAGCACACCTCCACTAACACTGCTGCACACCTCCACTAACACTGCTGCACACCTCCACTAACACTGCTGCACACCTCCACTAACACTGCTGCACACCTCCACTAACACTGCTGCACACCTCCACTAACACTGCTGCACACCTCCACTAACACTGCTGCACACCTCCACTAACACTGCTGCACAGCACACCTCCACTAACACTGCTGCACACCTCCACTAACACCGCTGCACAGCAGCACCTCCACTAACACTGCTGCACAGCACACCTCCACTAACACTGCTGCACACCTCCACTAACACTGCTGCACAGCAGCACCTCCACTAACACTGCTGCACAGCACACCTCCACTAACACCGCTGCACAGCAGCACCTCCACTAACACTGCTGCACAGCACACCTCCACTAACACCGCTGCACAGCAGCACCTCCACTAACACTGCTGCACAGCACACCTCCACTAACACTGCTGCACACCTCCACTAACACTGCTGCACAGCAGCACCTCCACTAACACTGCTGCACAGCACACCTCCACTAACACCGCTGCACAGCAGCACCTCCACTAACACCGCTGCACAGCAGCACCTCCACTAACACTGCTGCACAGCACACCTCCACTAACACTGCTGCACACCTCCACTAACACTGCTGCACAGCAGCACCTCCACTAACACTGCTGCACAGCAGCACCTCCACTAACACTGCTGCACAGCAGCACCTCCACTAACACCGCTTTACAGCACACCTCCACTAACACTGCTGCACAGCAGCACCTCCACTAACACTGCTGCACAGCAGCACCTCCACTAACACCGCTGCACAGCACACCTCCACTAACACAGCTGCACAGCACACCTCCACTAACACTGCTGCACAGCACACCTCCACTAACACTGCTGCACAGCACACCTCCACTAACACCGCTGCACAGCAGCACCTCCACTAACACTGCTGCACAGCACACCTCCACTAACACTGCTGCACACCTCCACTAACACTGCTGCACAGCAGCACCTCCACTAACACTGCTGCACAGCAGCACCTCCACTAACACTGCTGCACAGCAGCACCTCCACTAACACCGCTTTACAGCACACCTCCACTAACACTGCTGCACAGCAGCACCTCCACTAACACTGCTGCACAGCAGCACCTCCACTAACACCGCTGCACAGCACACCTCCACTAACACAGCTGCACAGCACACCTCCACTAACACTGCTGCACAGCACACCTCCACTAACACTGCTGCACAGCACACCTCCACTAACACTGCTGCACAGAGCACCTCCACTAACACTGCTGCACAAAGCACCTCCACTAACACTGCTGCACAGCACACCTCCACTAACACTGCTGCACAGAGCACCTCCACTAACACTGCTGCACAGCAGCACTTCCACTAACACTGCTGCACAGCAGCACCTCCACTAACACTGCTGCACAGAGCACCTCCACTAACACTGCTGCACAGCAGCACCTCCACTAACACACCTCCACTAACACTGCTGCACAGAGCACCTCCACTAACACACCTCCACTAACACCGCTGCACAGCACACCTCCACTAACACTGCTGCACAGAGCACCTCCACTAACACTGCTGCACAGCACACCTCCACTAACACTGCTGCACAGCACACCTCCACTAACACTGCTGCACAGAGCACCTCCACTAACACTGCTGCACAGCACACCTCCACTAACACTGCTGCACAGCAGCACCTCCACTAACACACCTCCACTAACACTGCTGCCCAGAGCACCTCCACTAACACACCTCCACTAACACTGCTGCACAGAGCACCTCCACTAACACTGCTGCACAGCACACCTCCACTAACACTGCTGCACAGAGCACCTCCACTAACACTGCTGCACAGCACACCTCCACTAACACTGCTGCACAGCAGCACCTCCACTAACACACCTCCACTAACACTGCTGCCCAGAGCACCTCCACTAACACACCTCCACTAACACTGCTGCACAGAGCACCTCCACTAACACACCTCCACTAACACACCTCCACTAACACTGCTGCACAGAGCACCTCCACTAACACTGCTGCACAGAGCACCTCCACTAACACTGCTGCACACATCCACTAACACACCTCCACTAACACTGCTGCACAGCACACCTCCACTAACACTGCTGCACAGAGCACCTCCACTAACACTGCTGCACACCTCCACTAACACTGCTGCACAGAGCACCTCCACTAACACTGCTGCACACCTCCACTAACACACCTCCACTAACACTGCTGCACACCTCCACTAACACACCTCCACTAACACTGCTGCACAGCACACCTCCACTAACACTGCTGCAAAGCACACCTCCACTAACACTGCTGCACAGAGCACCTCCACTAACACTGCTGCACACCTCCACTAACACTGCTGCACAGCACACCTCCACTAACACTGCTGCAAAGCACACCTCCACTAACACTGCTGCACAGAGCACCTCCACTAACACTGCTGCACACCTCCACTAACACTGCTGCACAGCAGCACCTCCACTAACACTGCTGCACAGCACACCTCCACTAACACTGCTGCACACCTCCACTAACACCGCTGCACAGCAGCACCTCCACTAACACTGCTGCACAGCACACCTCCACTAACACTGCTGCACAGCAGCACCTCCACTAACACTGCTGCACAGCACACCTCCACTAACACCGCTTTACAGCAGCACCTCCACTAACACCGCTGCACAGCAGCACCTCCACTAACACCGCTGCACAGCACACCTCCACTAACACCGCTGCACAGCACACCTCCACTAACACTGCTGCACAGCACACCTCCACTAACACTGCTGCACAGAGCACCTCCACTAACACTGCTGCACAGAGCACCTCCACTAACACTGCTGCACAGCACACCTCCACTAACACTGCTGCACAGCAGCACCTCCACTAACACCGCTGCACAGCACACCTCCACTAACACTGCTGCACAGCAGCACCTCCACTAACACTGCTGCACAGCAGCACCTCCACTAACACTGCTGCACAGCAGCACCTCCACTAACACTGCTGCACAGCAGCACCTCCACTAACACTGCTGCACAGCAGCACCTCCACTAACACTGCTGCACAGCACACCTCCACTAACACCGCTGCACAGCAGCACCTCCACTAACACAGCTGCACAGCACACCTCCACTAACACTGCTGCACAGCACACCTCCACTAACACTGCTGCACAGCACATCTCCACTAACACTGCTGCACAGCACACCTCCACTAACACTGCTGCACAGAGCACCTCCACTAACACTGCTGCACAGAGCACCTCCACTAACACTGCTGCACAGCACACCTCCACTAATACTGCTGCACAGAGCACCTCCACTAACACTGCTGCACAGAGCACCTCCACTAACACTGCTGCACAGCAGCACCTCCACTAACACTAATGCACAGCAGCACCTCCACTAACACTGCTGCACAGAACACCTCCACTAACACTGCTGCACAGCACACCTCCACTAACACCGCTGCACAGCAGCACCTCCACTAACACAGCTGCACAGCACACCTCCACTAACACTGCTGCACAGCACACCTCCACTAACACTGCTGCACAGCACATCTCCACTAACACTGCTGCACAGCACACCTCCACTAACACTGCTGCACAGAGCACCTCCACTAACACTGCTGCACAGAGCACCTCCACTAACACTGCTGCACAGCACACCTCCACTAATACTGCTGCACAGAGCACCTCCACTAACACTGCTGCACAGAGCACCTCCACTAACACTGCTGCACAGCAGCACCTCCACTAACACTAATGCACAGCAGCACCTCCACTAACACTGCTGCACAGAACACCTCCACTAACACTGCTGCACAGCAGCACCTCCACTAACACACCTCCACTAACACTGCTGCACAGCAGCACCTCCACTAACACTGCTGCACAGAGCACCTCCACTAACACATCTCCACTAAACCTGCTGCACAGAGCACCTCCACTAACACCGCTGCACAGCAGCACCTCCACTAACACAGCTGCACAGCAGCACCTCCACTAACACTGCTGCACAGCAGCACCTCCACTAACACACCTCCACTAACACTGCTGCACAGCAGCACCTCCACTAACACTGCTGCACAGAGCAACTCCACTAACACCACTGCACAGCAGCACCTCCACTAACACTGCTGCACAGCAGCACCTCCACTAACACACCTCCACTAACACTGCTGCACAGAGCACCTCCACTAACACTGCTGCACAGCAGCACCTCCACTAACACCGCTGCACAGCACACCTCCACTAACACCGCTGCACAGCAGCACCTCCACTAACACACCTCCACTAACACTGCTGCACAGCAGCACCTCCACTAACACTGCTGCACAGCAGCACCTCCACTAACACCGCTGCACAGCAGCACCTCCACTAACACCGCTGCACAGCACACCTCCACTAACACCGCTGCACAGAGCACCTCCACTAACACCGCTGCACAGCAGCACCTCCACTAACACTGCTGCACAGCAGCACCTCCACTAACACCGCTGCACAGCAGCACCTCCACTAACACTGCTGCACAGCAGCACCTCCACTAACACTGCTGCACAGAGCACCTCCACTAACACTGCTGCACAGCAGCACCTCCACTAACACCGCTGCACAGCACACCTCCACTAACTCTGCTGCAAAGAGCACCTCCACTAACACCGCTGCACAGCAGCACCTCCACTAACACTGCTGCACAGCAGCACCTCCACTAACACCGCTGCACAGCAGCACCTCCACTAACACCGCTGCACAGCAGCACCTCCACTAACACCGCTGCACAGCAGCACCTCCACTAACACCGCTGCACAGCAGCACCTCCACTAACACTGCTGCACAGCAGCACCTCCACTAACACTGCTGCACAGCAGCACCTCCACTAACACTGCTGCACAGCAGCACCTCCACTAACACCGCTGCACAGCAGCACCTCCTCTAACACCGCTGCACAACAGCACCTCCACTAACACCGCTGCACAGCAGCACCTCCACTAACACCGCTGCACAGCAGCACCTCCACTAACACCGCTGCACAGCAGCACCTCCACTAACACCGCTGCACAGCAGCACCTCCACTAACACCGCTGCACAGCAGCACCTCCACTAACACCGCTGCACAGCAGCACCTCCACTAACACCGCTGCACAGCAGCACCTCCACTAACACCGCTGCACAGCAGCACCTCCACTAACACCGCTGCACAGCAGCACCTCCACTAACACCGCTGCACAGCAGCACCTCCACTAACACCGCTGCACAGCAGCACCTCCACTAACACTGCTGCACAGCAGCACCTCCACTAACACCGCTGCACAGCACACCTCCACTAACACTGCTGCACAGCACACCTCCACTAACACTGCTGCACAGCAGCACCTCCACTAACACTGCTGCACAGCAGCACCTCCACTAACACTGCTGCACAGCAGCACCTCCACTAACACTGCTGCACAGCAGCATCTCCACTAACACTGCTGCACAGCAGCACCTCCACTAACACTGCTGCACAGCAGCACCTCCACTAACACTGCTGCACAGCAGCACCTCCACTAACACTGCTGCACAGCAGCACTTCCACTAACACTGCTGCACAGCAGCACCACTACTAACACTGCTGCACAGCAGCACCTCTACTAACACTGCTGCACAGCAGCACCTCCACTAACACTGCTGCACAGCAGCACCTCCACTAACACTGCTGCACAGCAGCACCTCCACTAACACTGCTGCACAGCAGCACCTCCACTAACACTGCTGCACAGCAGCACCTCCACTAACACTGCTGCACAGCAGCACCTCCACTAACACTGCTGCACAGCACACCTCCACTAACACTGCTGCACAGCAGCACCTCCACTAACACTGCTGCACAGCAGCACCTCCACTAACACTGCTGCACAGCAGCACCTCCACTAACACTGCTGCACAGCAGCACCTCCACTAACACTGCTGCACAGCAGCACCTCCACTAACACTGCTGCACAGCAGCACCTCCACTAACACTGCTGCACAGCAGCACCTCCACTAACACTGCTGCACAGCAGCACTTCCACTAACACTGCTGCACAGCAGCACCTCTACTAACACTGCTGCACAGCAGCACCTCCACTAACACTGCTGCACAGCAGCACTTCCACTAACACTGCTGCACAGCAGCACCTCTACTAACACTGCTGCACAGCAGCACCTCCACTAACACTGCTGCACAGTACACCTCCACTAACACACCTCCACTAACACTGCTGCACAGCAGCACCTCCACTAACACTGCTGCACAGAGCACCTCCACTAACACTGCTGCACAGCACACCTCCACTAACACTGCTGCACAGCAGCACCTCCACTAACACTGCTGCACAGCACATCTCCACTAACACTGCTGCACAGCACACCTCCACTAACACTGCTGCACAGCACACCTCCACTAACACTGCTGCACAGCAGCACTTCCACTAACACTGCTGCACAGCAGCACCTCTACTAACACTGCTGCACAGCAGCACCTCCACTAAAACTGCTGCACAGCAGCACCTCTACTAACACTGCTGCACAGCAGCACCTCCACTAACACTGCTGCACAGCAGCACCTCCACTAACACTGCTGCACAGCACCTCTCCACTAACACACCTCTACTAACACTGCTGCACAGCAGCACCTCCACTAACACTGCTGCACAGCAGCACCTCCACTAACACTGCTGCACAGTACACCTCCACTAACACACCTCCACTAACACTGCTGCACAGCAGCACCTCCACTAACACTGCTGCACAGAGCACCTCCACTAACACTGCTGCACAGCACACCTACACTAACACTGCTGCACAGCAGCACCTCCACTAACACTGCTGCACAGCACATCTCCACTAACACTGCTGCACAGCACATCTCCACTAACACCGCTGCACAGCAGTACCTCCACTAACACTGCTGCACAGCACACCTCCACTAACACACCTCCACTAACACTGCTGCACAGCAGCACCTCCACTAACACTGCTGCACAGCGCACCTCCACTAACACTGCTGCACAGCGCACCTCCACTAACACTGCTGCACAGCGCACCTCCACTAACACTGCTGCACAGCGCACCTCCACTAACACTGCTGCACAGAGCACCTCCACTAACACTGCTGCACAGAGCACCTCCACTAACACTGCTGCACAGCAGCACCTCCACTAACACTGCTGCACAGCAGCACCTCCACTAACACCGCTGCACAGCAGCACCTCCACTAACACCGCTGCACAGCAGCACCTCCACTAACACCGCTGTACAGCAGCACCTCCACTAACACCGCTGCACAGCAGCACCTCCACTAACACCGCTGCACAGCAGCACCTCCACTAACACCGCTGCACAGAGCACCTCCACTAACACCGCTGCACAGAGCACCTCCACTAACACCGCTGCACAGAGCACCTCCACTAACACCGCTGCACAGAGCACCTCCACTAACACCGCTGCACAGAGCACCTCCACTAACACCGCTGCACAGCGCACCTCCACTAACACTGCTGCACAGCGCACCTCCACTAACACTGCTGCACAGAGCACCTCCACTAACACTGCTGCACAGAGCACCTCCACTAACACTGCTGCACAGCAGCACCTCCACTAACACTGCTGCACAGCAGCACCTCCACTAACACCGCTGCACAGCAGCACCTCCACTAACACCGCTGTACAGCAGCACCTCCACTAACACCGCTGCACAGCAGCACCTCCACTAACACCGCTGCACAGCAGCACCTCCACTAACACCGCTGCACAGCAGCACCTCCACTAACACCGCTGCACAGCAGCACCTCCACTAACACCGCTGCACAGCAGCACCTCCACTAACACCGCTGCACAGCAGCACCTCCACTAACACCGCTGCACAGCAGCACCTCCACTAACACCGCTGCACAGCAGCACCTCCACTAACACCGCTGCACAGCAGCACCTCCACTAACACCGCTGCACAGCAGCACCTCCACTAACACCGCTGCACAGCAGCACCTCCACTAACACCGCTGCACAGAGCACCTCCACTAACACCGCTGCACAGAGCACCTCCACTAACACCGCTGCACAGAGCACCTCCACTAACACCGCTGCACAGAGCACCTCCACTAACACCGCTGCACAGAGCACCTCCACTAACACCGCTGCACAGAGCACCTCCACTAACACCGCTGCACAGAGCACCTCCACTAACACCGCTGCACAGAGCACCTCCACTAACACCGCTGCACAGAGCACCTCCACTAACACCGCTGCACAGAGCACCTCCACTAACACCGCTGCACAGAGCACCTCCACTAACACCGCTGCACAGAGCACCTCCACTAACACCGCAGCACAGAGCACCTCCACTAACACCGCTGCACAGAGCACCTCCACTAACACCGCTGCACAGAGCACCTCCACTAACACCGCTGCACAGCAGCACCTCCACTAACACCGCTGCACAGAGCACCTCCACTAACACCGCTGCACAGCAGCACCTCCACTAACACCGCTGCACAGCAGCACCTCCACTAACACCGCTGCACAGCAGCACCTCCACTAACACCGCTGCACAGAGCACCTCCACTAACACCGCTGCACAGAGCACCTCCACTAACACCGCTGCACAGAGCACCTCCACTAACACCGCTGCACAGAGCACCTCCACTAACACCGCTGCACAGAGCACCTCCACTAACACCGCTGCACAGAGCACCTCCACTAACACCGCTGCACAGAGCACCTCCACTAACACTGCTGCACAGCACACCTCCACTAACACCACTGCACAGAGCACCTCCACTGCACAGAGCACCTCCACTAACACCGCTGCACAGAGCACCTCCACTAACACCGCTGCACAGAGCACCTCCACTAACACCGCTGCACAGAGCACCTCCACTAACACCGCTGCACAGCAGCACCTCCACTAACACTGCTGCACAGCAGCACCTCCACTAGCACTGCTGCACAGCAGCACCTCCACTAACACTGCTGCACAGCACACCTCCACTAACACTGCTGCACAGCAGCACCTCCACTAACACTGCTGCACAGCAGCACCTCCACTAACACTGCTGCACAGCAGCACCTCCACTAACACCGCTGCACAGCACAGCTCCACTAACACCGCTGCACAGCAGCACCTCCACTAACACTGCTGCACAGAGCACCTCCACTAACACTGCTGCACAGAGCACCTCCACTAACACTGCTGCACAGCACACCTCCACTAACACTGCTGCACAGAGCACCTCCACTAACACTGCTGCACAGCACACCTCCACTAACACCGCTGCACAGAGCACCTCCACTAACACCGCTGCACAGAGCACCTCCACTAACACTGCTGCACAGAGCACCTCCACTAACACTGCTGCACAGCAGCACCTCCACTAACACTGCTGCACAGCAGCACCTCCACTAACACCGCTGCACAGCACAGCTCCACTAACACCGCTGCACAGCAGCACCTCCACTAACACTGCTGCACAGAGCACCTCCACTAACACTGCTGCACAGAGCACCTCCACTAACACTGCTGCACAGCACACCTCCACTAACACTGCTGCACAGAGCACCTCCACTAACACTGCTGCACAGCACACCTCCACTAACACCGCTGCACAGAGCACCTCCACTAACACCGCTGCACAGAGCACCTCCACTAACACCGCTGCACAGAGCACCTCCACTAACACTGCTGCACAGAACACCTCCACTAACACTGCTGCACAGCAGCACCTCCACTAACACTGCTGCACAGCAGCACCTCCACTAACACTGCTGCACAGCAGCACCTCCACTAACACTGCTGCACAGCAGCACCTCCACTAACACCGCTGCACAGCACAGCTCCACTAACACTGCTGCACAGCAGCACCTCCACTAACACTGCTGCACAGCACACCTCCACTAACACCGCTGCACAGCACACCTCCACTAACACTGCTGCACAGAGCACCTCCACTAACACTGCTGCACAGCACACCTCCACTAACACTGCTGCACAGCAGCACCTCCACTAACACTGCTGCACAGCACACCTCCACTAACACTGCTGCACAGCAGCACCTCCACTAACACTGCTGCACAGCACACCTCCACTAACACTGCTGCACAGCACACCAACAGGCCCGGAGGATAAAAGCACACTCACACATGATCATGGATGCAGACACACACAAACACGCTGCAGCAAGATCCTACTTTGATCAATAATTTCAGTTCAGAGAACAAGAACAATATGAAACTAAATATGATGCAGAAGGACAAAGAGGGTAATACACTGACTGCAATAGTGAGGCTAGCCTCAGACAGGATTAAGAGGAACCTCACAAGAGGAGATGGATGTGAATGGCAGTCTTCTGATAGAGCCTTGGCTCAGATCTAGGAAGTGACAGACAGACTGGCAGACAGTGTGTGCTTGCCCTCTGGAGGCACATGGAGGACAGGACCCCCCCCCCTACTTTCTAGTCAAAACATAACAAGCACATGTTTTTGGATTAACGTTTAACACAAGCTTGTGTTTGTCTTGGTTCTACAAGCACAAAGTCCTCCTAAGTGGGATGACATGACCCCAGAGGGGTTTCAGAGCTGAACCTTAGTCCTGTCTGTCCCTGTACCTGTCCCACAGTGTGCTAGATGAATAACCCAAGAGTTTAGCCAACTTCAACAGTCACTCAGTCAGGTAGTCATCCAGTTAGTCAGGTAGTCATCCAGTCAGTCAGGTAATCAGTCAGGTAGTCATCCAGTCAGTCAGGTAATCAGTCGGGTAGTCATCCAGTCAGTCGGGTAGTCATCCAGTCAGTCGGGTAATCAGTCAGTCAGGTAATCAGTCAGTCAGTCGGGTAGTCATCCAGTCAGTCGGGTAGTCATCCAGTCAGTCGGGTAGTCATCCAGTCAGTCGGGTAGTCATCCAGTCAGTCGGGTAGTCAGTCAGTCGGGTAGTCAGTCAGTCGGGTAGTCATCCAGTCAGTCGGGTAGTCATCCAGTCAGTCGGGTAGTCATCCAGTCAGTCGGGTAGTCATCCAGTCAGTCGGGTAGTCATCCAGCCAGAATGAGGTGAAGCGTGAGGTAATACAGTAGGGGGAGAGCGGGTGCTTCTCAAATGTAAAGTTTTATGCGTTCTCCACACTCTCATCCTCACAAGAACGTACTCAAGAGAATGTCGTCGGAGAATGCACTCAGAGCATGAGCATGTGGAGCACGGAAGTATGCATATTGAGAAACACCCAGGGTCTTTGTCACAAATGGCACCATATTCCTTATATATTGCACTACTTTTGACCAGGGCCCATAGTCTTCCCATGCAGGCATTTTGGTATAGCTCAGTATCACAGCGCTCTATGCCTCGGTGTAGACTGACAACACTTCAGCCCAAATCCAGAGAGAGACAGGCTGCTGAGGTGTTTCAGAACCAGACAGAGAGGGAGAAAGACTGGGACAGAGAAGGAGAGTGAGAGAGAGAGATTTGAGACGGAGAGAAAGATAAGCAGGCTGAACCCTCCACTGAGGCATGGGGAGGCTATGAGAGGTATGGAGGCTGACTGGAGTGTTGTCTGACTGATTTCTTCAAGCCTCATCAAACAGCTGATTCTGTGAGGTCATTGATTTGGTCAGAGAGACTGCTCAGCTCACCTGGTTTCCCTGGGCTGCAGTGTGCTATATTGTGTGAGTGGCAGATTGATGGCTGAGAGAAGTAACACAGACAGTAGCCCTATCCTGCATAGATTTAGAAGGGGTCAAATGTGAGACAAGGGCTAGAGCACAGGTTTATTTTTTGCTGAGCTTGGGTATTTTTTTCCTGAACTATTGAATCTGCGTGAGGTCAGCTGCTGCTTTGGGTAACAAAGTCGATATAAACAGGGCTACAGGAGTTTGGTGTGGATTGGTAGAGGAGATTATTAGCGTGTTTTGATGGAGTGCAGCAGGGCAGAATATCCTTAGCAGGGTCAGTTGGTGATTGCTGAAGAAGACGTGATCCTTAGTTTGGATGCCTCAACTAAGTTCTCATGAAATACTGCAGCTCCAGACAAGCAGGAGAGCAGAGCCAGCACGCACTGTGCCAAATATAAACACGCTGTACCGCAAACAGGCCTATGTTCTGAAAGGCCACAGTGTACAGACAACAGACACACACACAGTTGAATCTTGCTGAAGAAGCCTCAGGATTAGCTGTAATAATGACAGTGTAATACTACTCCCTGTTCCCTTTGATGATTGATCTTTTTCAACAGCAGAGAGACACACCTATATCACTAAACTATCATTAGGTCTATAGTTACATGGTAATTAGGGAAGTAACAACTCACCGGTAAACATTTGAATCAGGTACCAATACAAGCGTAAGATACAAGGACACCAAACCGATCCAAATGTAGCATGCATCGGTCACAAAATAGATTCAAACGTTACGAAATCACCAGTTCAACTGATGCGTCCTCTCGTTCAGTGTCAAACTGCAGGTAACTGTGTTGACAGTCATTGACCTAGGCAATATCAGTAGCCTAGGCAAACTGTGGACTGTGCCCAGCTTCACAAGCTGACCAACACGAGTTAGGCGGGCTGTTCCTGATCTTGCACATCTGCACGGCACCTTCAGCATATTTAAATGATAAAATGGCTTGCGTGAGATTAGGCTTAATTAGTTGAATGAAAACCTATGTAATTTGCTAGGTTATTGTTATCCGGTTGTCTGGCCGACAACCGTATATCATTTTTTAAAAGCTAACTTCCTGCATTGCTTCACATTGTGTTGAAAATATTCTACATATTTGATCATGAGGCTATGAGAAAATGTTACAGTTTTCAGGCTAATTTCCTGCAGTTCTACACTTTTTGCCATGGGTCTGAGAGAAAAATTTGCTTTTTTATATCTCATCTCATGCTGTTGTTCACATTGTTCATGTTCCTGTATCGTATTGAAACCCATGTATCTAGATACAGTTGAAGTCGGAAGTTTACATACACTTAGGTTGGAGTCATTAAAACTAGTTTTTCAACCACTCCACAAATTTCTTGTTAACAAATTATAGTTTTAGCAAGTCGGTTAGGACATCTACTTTGTGCGTGACACAAGTAATTTTTCCAACAATTGTTTACAGACAGATTATTTCACTTAATCACAACTCCAGTGGGTCAGAAGTTTACATACACTAAGTTGACTGTGCCTTTAAACAGCTTGGAAAATTCCAGAAAATGATCATATGGCTTTAGAAACTTCTGATAGGCTAATTGACATAATTTGAGTCAATTGGAGGTGTACCTGTGGATGTATTTCAAGGCCTACCTTCAAACTCAGTGCCTCTTTGCTTGACATCATGGGAAAATCAAAGGAAATCAGCCAAGACCTCATAAACAGAATTGTAGACCTCAACAAGTCTGGTTCATCCTTGAGAGGAATTTCCAAATGCCTGAAGGTACCACGTTCATCTGTACAAACAATAGTATGCAAGTATAAACACCATGGTAGCACGCAGCCGTCATACCGCTCAGGAAGGAGACGGGTTCTGTCTCCTAGAGATGAACGTACTTTGGTGCGAAAAGTGCGAATCAATCCCAGAACAACAGCAAAGGACCATGTGAAGATGCTGCAGGAAACAGGTACAGAAGTATCTATATCCACAGTAAAATGAGTCCTATATCGACATAACCTGAAAGGCCGCTCAAGAAGCCACTGCTCCAAAACTGCTCCAAAACCGCCATTAAAAAGCCAGACAACGGTTTGCAACTGCACATGGGGACAATGTCCTCTGGTCTGATGAAATAAAAATAGGAACTGTTTGGCCATAATGACCATCGTTATGTTGGGAGGAAAAAGGGGCAGGCTTGCAAGCCAAAGAACATCATCCCAACCGTAAAGCATGCGGGTGGCAGCATCATGTTGTGGGGGTGCTTTGCTGCAGGAGGGACTGGTGCACTTCACAAAATAGATGGCATCATGAGGTAGGAAAATGATGTGGATATATTGAAGCAACATCTCAAGACATCAGTCAGGAAGTTAAAGCTTGGTCGCAAATGGGTCTTCCAAATGGACAATGACACCAAGCATACTTCCAAAGTTGTGGCAAAATGGCTTAAGGACAACAAAGTCAAGGTATTGGACTTGCCATCACAAAGCCCTGACCTCAATCCTATAGAAAATTTGTGGGCAGAACTGAAAAAGCGGGTGTGAGCAAGGAGGCCTACAAACCTGACTCAGTTACACCAGCTCTGTCAGGAGGAATGGGCCAAAATTCACCCAACTTATTGTGGGAAGCTTGTGGAAGGCTAGCCGAAACGTTTGACCCAAGTTAAACCATTTAAAGGCAATGCTACCAAATACTAATCGAGTGTATATAAATTTCTGACCCACTGGGAATGTGATGAAAGAAATAAAAGCTGAAATAAATCATTCTCTCTACTATTATTCTAACATTTCACATTCTTAAAATAAAGTGGTGATCCTAACTGACCTAAGACAGGGAATTCTTACTAGGATTAAATGTCAGGAATTGTGAAAAACTGAGTTTAAATGGATTTGGTGTATGTAAACTTCCGACTTCAACTGTACGTATCGTATCATCTTGAAAGGGAAAGATAAACAACATGAATGTGTAAGAGTTGAAGTGAGGCAAGGCTGCTGAGTCAATACAGACACACCCTTGTATGGAGGAGACTGCAGCAGAAAAACCATTGTAAGAAAGGAAATGTCAACTACTCCCAAACTGATCACAGCTCTCCCTCGGTTGTTAGACTATATGTCCTCATTGCATATGTATCAATCATGATGAAGTCCACTGTGAGCTGAGGGGACAGACATGGTACTATGTTGTTATCCCTGACCCTGTCCTCCCTGTAAGTCTTAATGAGATAGTCTGCCAAATGAAGGATTAAATACTACTGTAATACTACAGTAATACTACTACAGTAATTCCACACACGTCACTCCATTACCAGCTTAGGTAGAGCATTGACAGTTACTATGTTGGCAGGCCTATATGTAGAATAGTAGGAGAGATTCACTGTTGTTCCGTTGGGGAATGGGTATGCCTATAGGACCACTTGTTCATTCCATTACATATGATCTCTTGCCATTCAATGAAGACAATCCACAGACCTGTAGTGATGACGGAACCAGATATAGTCCTAGTTCTAGGTTTCAAGGAGGATCACAATCCACGAAGACCACAGTCAATGTGTTCAAAGTGAAAAGCTGTGGTCCCCTCCCCACAAACACATTCACACACACACACACACACACACTCTCTCTCTCTCTACCCAAATACTTTCCACATTACTCAGCCCATCAGCTGCAGTCTGTGTCTAGGCACACTCCGCTCCAAGGTCTAGGCACTGCCTGGCCTGGCCTGCCATTCAGAGTCACAGCAGAGAATCATTACACTACCAGACAATGGAGACCGAGTAGAATTTTCCTGTCAATGGCCCAACTGCCCCATCTGACCTTTGACCCTGATTTAACCAGTGACCACCATGAAGCTTTTAGAAGCACACAGAAACATACTACATTTTACAAAAACAATGATGTGGCGAAAAAGAGGAAGACTTTTGGAACCATAGCCCTTTGACCTGTGACGGAGCACTAGTGTCATCACTGAAGGATCCAGGTCAGAAGCCTATTGGTACAAACGAGATTGTGGAGAGTCTGGGCTGCAAGCAAAAAGTGAAGACAACCCTCTTCGGCCCTGTGGAGCCCCATCCCTGAACCCCTCTCACTCTGTCATCACATAACCCCTATGGAGCCCCTTCAGCTGAGCAGTAATCAGGCCAGCTCCAATCAAATCAAATCAAATTTGATTTGGCCAGCTCCAATTAGGCCTAAAGCCTCTCTCTGTCTGTCTCTCTAATTAGGGCTGTAATGGTGACCATATTACCGCCACACCGGCAGTCACAAGTCATGACCGCAGTCAAATTCCATGTGATGGGTGTAAGATAGCCCATCGGCTGACAAAGTGCCACAGCCCTAATGACCATCTTCCTAGCCGTGCCAGAAACAGCAGGCGAAGGGAAGAGCCTGGAGCGCTTAGCCTTAGTTTACCAGCTCAGAGGGCCTGAGCCCCGGGGAAAAGGCAACTAAACACAGGGACTGCAATGAGGGAAAACAGGGCTGACAAAAGTCTGAGACCCACTTTAAACTATGTAGGCCAGGGAAAGTATGGTTTTGTCTAGATAGATATCTCAAAAGGTAAAAGCATACAATAAGCTGCGTATCACAACAATAAATCACTTCGTAAACAATGGAAGAAAATATCCACACAGAAAGATGGGATAGAATAAAAGCACTGACGTATCGGACTACCGATGTCCTCACAATTGGGCTAGATACTGTAAGTCATAGGCCTGTATGCCCCAGGAAGAATTCCAAATTATTATCAATCTTCAATTTTTACATGAATATCTTAGCTATTTTTTTTTTTTATAAAACAATGAAGTTTATGTTAAGGTGTAATGTCAGTGTGAAAGCATTGCGCGGCCATTCTGTTCAGTGAAGTTCTTCTGCTTGTCTCAGGCACATTACATAGTGCTCTATAATAGGCACTTAATGCTCTATAAAACATGCTAAGTAAGGAGGAAAGAATTTGAACTGCTATCCCTGTAAAGATCTGCTTTGGAACGGATATCTTATGGGTCAGCTCAGCCACATAATACAATGATGTTTTAAATCAGGTTTGTCGATTCATGTCATTAAACTTCATGGGATACTTTGGAATTTTAGCAGTTCACTTTCCCAGAGTCAGATGAACTCATGGGTCCCATTTGTATGTCTCTGCATCCAGAATGAGGGAAGTTAGAGGTAGTTTTGAGATCCAATGCTAACTAGCGCTAGCGCAATGACTGGAAGTCTATGGCCTCTACTAGAATGCTAGCAGTTACCATATACTTCCGGTCATCGCGCTAACACTAGTTAGCAATTGCGCTAACGCTAGTTAGCAACTTCCTTCAAACTGCATGCAGAGACATAAAAATGGTACCCATGAGTTCACTGCCAAAATTCTGAAGTATCCCTTTAATGAGGGCGCCTATCGAAGATGCTTCCTCAAATCAGCATTAATGTCACTAACATTATGGTTCTCAGAGCACAATACATATTCATCACAAGTCCAACTATCTGGAGCTTAAAGACAACAAGTGTGTCATCCCCACAAAACAATATGTTGCATTCATATCTGAAAAGCGATTTGTTGTTTATGTTTATGTTGTTTAATACTGAATAACATGGATGACATCGAAAACTTCCTCTGACCTCTGAAAACCAACATGTTTGAATGCCAACACAAGATCAATGCCATTAGTTTACACTGTCTACCAACCCAACAACAGCCAGAGGACAAATCCCCAAAAGGATATTGGACAGTCTGGCCCCAGAGTAAAGCCTCCCTCTCCTCCTTGCTCTAGCTTTCCAATTCACATTCTTCATCTCTTGACAACACTATCCCCATTCACCACTCTCAATATATCTCCAGAGTGGCTTTGATATCTCCCTTTATGAATGATGCAAGATTTAAAGTTCTCAGTCACTGCGACGGATTTCCGTCATATGGATTGAAACATTTCAATTGAAAAGGACTGGAATTTCAAAATTATCCTTTTTCCCCCAAAAGCATGATGGTCATAACTTTTTTTAATCAAAGGGGAGGTTAACTTGGCCATGCGGACAATCGATCTGAGATCGACTTAAAGATGCACTATGCAGAAATCGCTCCACCATTTCCTGGTTGCTAAAATTCTAATAGTTTGCCTAATTTCACTTTATGTGACAAAACAAGCAAGTATAATGAAGAGAATCATTGTACCATCTAAACCACTGTGAAATATATTTTCCTTAATCAAAAATATTGTAGTTTAAGCTGTTTGAAGCTGTTGTACAAAACCGAAAGTAGAAGAAGCAAAAACTAAATTTAAAACCCGGGAAGCATAGAAATATTGCACATAGAACAGCTCTTGCGCTTCTTAGACTTGCTTTCAATGAGAATGACAGCTCTATAACTCACATTTCTATTTCAATTTTGTGGGGTCACCCAAAAAGTTACATATTGCAGCTTTACATTTCAGTAATGGGATTTTTTTTTTTTGCATTAACCCCTGATGACATGTAAGTCAAATAAAATAAAATGATATTGGCCGCTTACACATATTTTGCAGATGTTATCGCGGATGTAACGAAATGCTTATGTTCCTAGCTACAACAGTACAAAACAATACACACAAATCAAAAAGATAAATATAGAAATATTAGAACAAGTAGCTAACTACTCTTATGAAGCCCTTTATATATCTATGCCTCTCAGCTATCTAGCTGCATATTCACCCCTCTTACCTTGAAGTTGGAACAGTTGACCCAGGTGGTAGCGATGCTGTCCACCATCCTGTCCAGACCTGTCTGGTCTTGCTCCAGATCCTGGGACCTGTCCTTATCCAGGATGTAATCTATGAGCTCCTGTCCCACCTGCACCTTCCTCCCCAGGTCTTTCTGCACCACCTGGGCCAGACAGTACTCCATATTTACCTCCATGGTCTCGGCCTCTCCCTCTTCGGTCCCACCACTAGCTCCCACTGATCCAGGCAGTGGAAGACCGAAAACAAATGGGTGTGACCCCCACCGGGCGTGTGTGCCCTGGAAAAAAAAGGCAACACAAGAGCAGGCTCCACACACTGGACGGCTGTAGCCTATTTATATCCCTTGGGCAGACCGTGGGCTAGGCTGTGTGATGGGTGCGAGGAGCTAGCTAGAGGTCAGGCCGCGGGGATGGAGGGAGCCTGGGGAATGGCAGCTATGCACCATGTGTGTCTGGATGGCAGCTGGGGAGGGTTTTCTTCTCTTCTCTCGCTCTCTCTTTTTTTTCTTCTTTGTGTTGAAGTGAGTCTCAGCCAAGCTGTTAGTACCAGGCTGGGCAGAGATGATGGTTGTGAGAGCAGCAGTGGGTAAGGCTCATGAAGTGACAGTAACTGGAGAAGGAGAGCAGGGAAGGTTTGGAAGGGAAGAGCTTCATAGCTTAGTCGTCCCTAGTTCCCTGGAAGACCTGGGGTCATGAATAGAAAAAGGGAGGCCGTTAACACAATCCCACCCTCCTGTCTTCAAATTGTAAATGCTACACAACCTGCCGCCATGGCAACTTGGGTCAATGTAGAGTTCACTTGAGCCCCCAAGCCCTGTGTGTTACTGGGCAATTCCACAATAAAGGACACAGACTCAGATTTTTCATTTTAAAATGTATGCCAAAAGAGCTCCGCCCCCAAATAAGACCAGGTCCGCACCAGACCAAATCTGAACCAATCATAGACATCTATGTTTCACAAGTTTGTACATCACAGTAGAGTACAGTACAGCACAGTACATTACAGTACAGTGAAGTAGATATGTTCAGTACAGTACATTTCTGCACTATAGTGTTCGCTACTCTGCTGTGCTGTACTGAACTACATTGTTCTCTACTATACTGTACAAACGTGTGAAACATAGACATCTATGAGTGGTTCAGATTTGGTCTGGCCAAGGCGGTCCGACCAAATTTCAACTAGTTTTCCACGTCCATGGATGTCCGGGGCTCAGTAGGTGAGGATACTTAAATGGAAAGAGGGTAGGTGGTAGGTGTCATTAAGAACTGGGAGAGGTGACATTAACTGGAGAGAGAGAAGAAAGAGAGCGAGAGTGGCAGAGAAAGAGAGAGGGAGAGTGAGGGGTTGTCCAGACTGTTTTCACAGCCTTGCTTTGACCACCAGATGACAGAAAGAGAAAGAAAAGTTATGAGCTGAACATAACAGTATGCCAGTGGAAGGGGGAACACTAGCAGGTGACTCAACTGTGGTTTGTGACTACTATGATTTCCCATTGTAGCCAATTCAACTGCAGTAATTCCGTTACCAATTAGTTTTTTTCTAACAGAATTACAATGCACAAGTCAATGTTTCTTAAACTGACAGAAGGCAAATATTATTTAAAAAATTACTATAGAGAAGTGTTGATATTAGTTGACAGGGTCTTTACTTCAACATTACTGTGTGGTGATGTATTTCTAATACCTTTTAATACTTTTTCTGATAGATGTTGTCTAAAACCTCTTTTCTATCTGTTTGACTAAAATTCTAAAAGGCACTCGCACATCTGAGCTATCTTTTTTTGCATGTGGATGGTAACAGTTGAATAAGATGAGAAAAAAGAAAGCCGCACACTACTCTTGATAGTATCACTGCTCTTGATTAAGCTTTACGTATATGACTAGAAAATAAAGCCTTTGTTTATTCCTAATTTTTAGGATGGAAAATGTATATTTACCTTTATTTATTTTTTTAATATTAAAAATACTCAGCTTTCATTTGACACCCAATTTGACATGCTCCTATGAACTTCAGATGTTGCTTCTCATGGGTCCTTTCACGTGGAAATGCCCTACTGCAATGTTGACATCATATCAAATCGGCTTTGTTTGTGTATGATGTGACCTGCCAGCAAGAAATGCATAATTATCCTCAGAAGTATGTCGAATTTGTCTGTGTCTGGGCAATACAACTGTAGTCAGAGTTCGGTCAGACATGCCAAACTGCTAAAGGGACAAACATTTACACTGTCAGAAAGTCTGACATTACCCACAAACTAAGAACCATGAAATAGGCAATTTTATATGAAATATCTGTTAAATGTATGGGTGATATACCCTAGTCCCATGTCTCTGTGGTTTTGCTAACTCCAATGGTCGTTATCATGCCATGGGAGTCTTGGGACCATGCTATATCAACTCATTTCATGTAAACAACGGATTGTATTATCATGGTTCTCAGTTTGTGGGGACTGTCTGATTGCATGAATAGACAGAGCACACTCACAGAGGATTACTTAAACAAAGACTGTCAGACCCAAAACCTAAGAAGTCATAACACAAGCAAGACTTGTCACGCACCATTATTTTGTTGTTTACACTGAAAACACAGAGAAGCAGAAACGATTAGCTGCCTACAATAAATAAACAGACACAATTATGACAAGCATCCGTGAGCTTGAATTATTGTACAAGTAACGTTAGCCATGGACAGTTTTCTACTGTAGCTAACGTTAGCTAGCTTTTGTATCTGCTTGTGGCTGACAGCTAGCCAACAGCAGCAGGTATGTGCTTGCCAGTTATTGTTTAGTCAAGCGCTGTTTGGTAAAAAAAAAACACACTAATTCCTATAAGAGACTGACAGTTAAATGGAAACACGTTCAAACCAACCGCATATTTTGACAACGATTGTAGCAACTACGGACCCGAGTCAAGCGTTACAGAACATACCCTGTAACGTTATTTGAACTAGCACTAGCCCTTTTTCATTGATTAGCTAACATTAAATGTAAGACCACACATAGCTAGCTTACTGTTACCTAACGTTACTTCACACAACGTGATAATCTATTCTGAATGAAAGCATACATACATTTGAAAAGGTTTGTCTTATTACTTACCATGCCATACTCAGAAAGAAAAATACAAATTTCTGAAGTCTTTGTAAATATTGTCGGGTTTTGACTATTGAGCAGCATCGAGGCACTTCAGTCTCCACCCGGAATACCGTTTGCTGGACAAGAATAGTATTGACGTGCGAACGCATCAAACTGGGGATGCGCTTGGAAATTAGCGAATGCACATTTCTGTTGTTCACTACTTCTCTCCTAAATATATTTCCTTCGGCGGATAAAATTGCCCTTGATGAAGCTAATAGTTGCGTGAATGCAGCGTTTCTAAATTTGAAGAGAGTGCTACAGCAACCCAGTAGCTTATGTGAAGGGAGGCGCAATGGTGCAAGAGCCACCTAAGCGACTCATGTCCTGTTGCTCTGAACCTGTCAAGCTAGTAACGCCTTGATCAGACAAATAGTGCATGCGCAAAAATAGTGCGTTTCATCTGGATGGGTGCAACAAAAGTTGTCACCTTCTGCTACAATTTTTGTCAAGCCGTCTACGCGTAGATTGACGCATACGTCAGAAATCCAACATATGCACCACAGAACGCACTGCAACTGCCTCTGCAACACTTCAAGACAGACGCAGCGTTCCATTGGAAATGAATGAACTTCTGCTGTACCACAATGGAAACCCTGTCGTTGTGACCGACGCGTAAGCCACTAGTCTTCAGCGACATCTTCTGGCGTCTACAGATATTTTCACATAGAATAGACGACCGTCGTCGCATTAGCAATGATGTGATATCCAAACCCAAAGTTAAGCTTTTATATGTATTACAGATCATGACCATTTATTTTGACAACCCAAATTACCAAAGCACGTTGACAAATAAACATAATCAAAAATTACTGCAGATGGATAAGATCCGCACGAGCCCATGTCACCATACACACGAAAAATAATAACTCACTATTTCTAGTCTGAATGGCTCCAGTCAAATGCAACACCACCAAACTACAAATGCAACACCACCAAACTACTGATAATGGTTATTTTCTCATAGTTTGTTAAATTTACAATTAGGTGTGCCTCATTTACGAGCCACCAAAGGCATAACAAGTAAATATGCTGCTTTGTCATTTCACCTTATGGTATAGCTGTAGGACTTTAGGAGGCGCTATACAGGTTCGTAGGTTAACACTCAACTGCCAACAGTCATTTGCTCTTTAGCCATTCTCCTCTGGGAAATTATATAGAGGACCAACCAACCACCATGTACAAATGTCTCTGCTTTACATGCAAGGCAATTATAACAAGTTATTGTCCTTCAACGTCAGTGTCGGCGTTCGTTCAATCAGCGCCGCCTTCCTTGACAATGGACTCCACATCACCCTCCGAAGGCTCTTCTCCCCCTTCTAGGAAGGAGGACTCCTCAGTCTCCTCCTCTGAGGAGCACTCGTCATCTGACTCTGCTCTTTCACGTTTGCCTCTGGACTTTTTGGGGGCTGGTGTATTCTTGATGACGATTTCACCGTCGCTGTCATCTTCGTTGATCTTCATGGACCTCCTCCTCTCCAGGACTGACGGGGTGCACACTGGAGTGACATCCTGAGGGGAAACATATCAACACAGAGGATGTTATACCCAGGTAATTTCAGAGCTATGGTTCTCTATGAGGTCAGCCTCTATTGATTTATCTCTCTGGGTGGGAACATGTTCACTGTGCATAATAACAAGTCAATGAGTGGGTATTATTCTTACTGAGTGCGAGAATCATTTACTTGTTAGATATTGTGATGTGATTGTGGGCACATGGGTTTAATCACACTGCTATACAGAGCAGGCAATAAGCTTAACGTACCACAATACTGTAGGCACTGTTATCTCACCCCAGACAACTGGTACACCTGAGGTAAGTTTCAGAATGTGCCAAAAAGCATAGCTATATACAACAAAAAAGCATTCTGTAGGTCAAAGTAGTCATTCAAAAACGTGTTATTTTCTGATTAATTGTCCTTACCTCACTACACGTGGACGCATTCACAGTGTCATCTAACTTTTTCTTCTGTGGCACTTGGGAAGCCTTCAAGGGTTTACAATAGATTAGGATACAAGTCAATAATGCAGGTTCAAATTCAATACATTCAAATGTTTTTTTTAAGTATTGAATTTTTACTTTAATTTCACACAAGGAAACATCTATTGAACCGACGAGTCAAATGCAAAACGTACAAATCCTGGGAAGTCATAGTCGATTCCCTTCTCTGCCAGCCTCTTGCGGAGCTTGGACTCTTTGCGCAGTAGCCTCCCAGTCATCTCCGTGACCTCCTCTGGTGTGTGTCTCTTGTTGTAGCGAGCCACAGCAGGCTGCCTGGGCTTCTTAAACTCTCTCTGTGATCCCACAAACAGCTTCTCATGCACTTTCTCAGCGGGGACAAGGTGACCTGTGGAACAGAATACAACTTTATTAGCGCACCTGTCTTCTCTCCTCCCACAAAATACACAAACTACAAGACATCAAGAGCAAGGGGCAAACGTTAGACCTGAACGTATGACTCTGGGTTTAAATTAGAAGCGAAAAGGCAGCGTATTTCTTCAGATAACTTACATTTGATCAATCTCTCGCCCATCAGGTAGTTGTTCATGGTCTCAGCAACGATCTTGGCAACCTCGTCGCAGTCGAACTCCACAAATGCATAACCTTTGCTCCCACCTGTCTGAGAGGAGAAAGGTCAAATGTTTTCACTGGATCCCCCTCAATCTAGCTCTCGAAACCCCCTCTTATCCATGGGGTTTTCTGCAGTTCGATAAAGCCACAGTTGGCTGCGTGTGAACGACAATTCTGAAGCTGTGTTTAAACTTCTAGAAATGACAATCATTGCTTGCGGTTTTCAAAACATGTGACCCTCATCTTTCATATCAGCGAGAAATAAAGTTTAATATAAAAAAAGATATGCTTACTGTGGCAGTTTTGGACTGCTAGATCCATATGCTGTGTGCGCCTCCAGTTGACAAAGCACACATCCTCCCCAGTCATGCACATGCTAGATAGCTAATTGACACTGGTGGCCGCATGTCTTCCGTAAACAACATGGCGACATGGTTGTGTGGGAAAACTAACCCTTAACCTATAGTTGTAGTAAGTTAACCTGCTGTTTTTAGAAAATTATTTCTGGGTGATATGAAAGTTGTTCTTTATGTTTATAAAAACCGTAACCACAACAAATGCGTTATAAAGTTTAGAACGCGCATCAGGGCTCTCTAGCCATAAGATACTATCGTCAGTAGGCGCTAAAGGTAGTTAGCGTCTATGAACGGGTTACCCTCAACCTGATCTCCATCATATCATGTATTATTTAGGTTTTACCATAAAACATCAATTCTATACATGTTCACTTGCAATTAATGATATATAGCTATGTATGAGTGGAATGGATCTTTTCCATGAGTGGTTGTACAGTAAGTTAGTGTGGGCACATGGGTTTAATCACACTGCTATACAGAGCAGGCAATAAGCTTAACGTACCACAATACTGTAGGCACTGTTATCTCACCCCAGGCAACTGGTATACCTGAGGTAATTTTCAGACGGTGCCATAAACCTGTGATGAATCAAGTGATATGCATACGAAAGTATGTTTGTCAAGACAAACATGTAATTTCTATTTTGACAAGTAGGCTGGAAATATCCACCATATTATTCATAAGAGCAGCGATCAGAGATCGACGATACCTTTTTACTCCTGGCCAGTCGTAACCTGACGACTTTTCCAAACTGTTCAAAGTAGGATTTGAGCTGAGGTTCGAACAAGCCAGTGGGAAGGTGACCAACATAAATCACCCCTGGACTTATTTGGTGTCCCTGTAGAAAAATGAGTAAAATGTGTCAAAGCATAATCCAAAATTTACTAAGAACATCAATACTCTGTCCAAGTTTGATAGCTAACCTTAGCTAGTTAGCTAGCAAGTTAATAAAAAAAACTATTTAGCAAGTTAATGTGACTAGCAGCACATCCCTTGATGAAACAATCTAAGAAAACAAATGGTTGGATGAACTAACAAGTCAATTTTTTTTTAATAAACGACAATTATGCTTTAATTGTAGCAGTCTAGCTAGATTGTAAATTCCACATGTGGATTGTAATTAGCTTTTAGGCCACTGGCATTGTCGCATGCGTTTGGGAAAACTAACCTTGTTGGGTCGCTTCTTCACCTCCTGGACTTTCTTCTTGAATTCAGCCTCCTCTTTAGGGTTCAAAGCCAGTAAAGCTTTAGTCGGCTTAGTGGCCGCCGGTGCCTTTGTTTCTGTCATGACACTTATTTTATTATTTTAACAGAAGTAAAACTATTCGCGAGAGAGAAAACACGACGTTCCGATCCCAAATGACCACGTTTTCTTCTCTTCCGCCCAGTAACCCACGTGACTACACTCAACGACGAGTTAGTTGAGTCAACTACAGTTGTCCTTATTTCTAAACAGCGTCATCTATGGGCCGGAGGGATAGCAAGGCATCTCTTGCTTTCTACTTAAGTAGGAATACTTTAAAGTACTATTTCAGTAGTTTTTTTTATATCTGTATTTTACTTTACTATTTATATACTATTTTACTATTTATAACTTTTACTTCACTACATTACTGAAGAAAATATTGTACGTTTTACTCCATACATATTCCTTGACACCCAAAAATACTCTTTACATTTTGAATGCTTAGCAGGACACGAAAATAGTTAAATTCAAGCACTTATCAACCCGAACGTCCCTGGTCATGCCTACTGCCTCTGATCTGGCGGACTCACTAAACCGACATGCTTTGTTTGTAAATTATGTCTGAGTGTTGGAGTGTGCCCCTGGCTTTCCGTAAATAAAAAAAACAAGAAAATGGTGCCATCTGGTTTGCTTAATATAATGAATTTGAAATGATTAATACTTTTACTTTTGATATTTAAGTATATTTTAAACCAAATACTTTTAGACTTTTACTCAAGTAGTAATTTTCTATAAAGGTATCTTTACTTTAACTCAAGTATGACTTTTTATGACTTTTTCCACCACTGGATAACAGCTGTTGTCATAAGAAAATAGGAAGGAACCATACATCAATGTACTTAGAATAAAATGTATATCATATGCAGTCTAATGTTAATTAAAATTACAATTGTCATGGACAATTTCTGTTGCATCAAAGAGAGGGTATGGAGAGTAGAGGGAGTGGCATGAGGTAGAACAGAGAGAGGGGGGCCAGAGGGCTCAAAGGGAGGAGGATGAGGAAAAATAGAGAGAGAAAGAGAGAGAGAGAGAGGGAGAGAGAAAGAGAGGGAGGTGGAGTGGCCCTCTACTAAATTGAAGTTGTCACACTGAATTCAGAACATCATTGATCAGTGGCTTTAAAACTGATATGGCAACAAAAATCATCTACTTCAGGGTGAATGGGAGACTAGAGCAGGCAGAGTTTCCAGTGGATTGACCTACCCAGGATGTCAAAGGTAGGCAATTCAAATAATATCACCTTATTATTTAATTATCTTTGAAATTTACTATAAGTCATACTTTGTTGTTTGGAACATAATTTTGTTTTTGATCATATCCAGTGTGTTTTCTTTTTTAAATGCAACATCAAAATGCATTACGTTTACAGCCTACTTAAAACTATAGACGATGTAGATTACAATTTACACCAGGTATTACAATAACTCTGATATGAGAAACCTCTCAAAATCTCAGAAATAAAAAGTACAGAGGGAGAAAGGTTAAAAGTACAGAGGGAGAAAGGTTAAAAGTACAGAGGGAGAAAGGTTAAAAGTACAGAGGGAGAAAGGTTAAAAGTACAGAGGGAGAAAGGTTAAAAGTACAGAGGGAGAAAGGTTAAAAGTACAGAGGGAGAAAGGTTAAAAGTACAGAGGGAGAAAGGTTAAAAGTACAGAGGGAGAAAGGTTAAAAGTACAGAGGGAGAAAGGTTAAAAGTACAGAGGGAGAAAGGTTAAAAGTACAGAGGGAGAAAGGTTAAAAGCACAGAGGGAGAAAGGTTAAAAGTACAGAGGGAGAAAGGTTAAAAGTACAGAGGGAGAAAGGTTAAAAGCACAGAGATCTTCCATTGCTTCTCTACCAGAGTGAACGGTGGATCAGAACTCAAGTAAAGCACTGTGTCTGTGTTTACATAGCCAGCCCAATTCTGATCTTTTGCCCAATTATTGGCAAAAGATCTGATCTGGTTGGTCAAAAGACCAATGATTGGGCAAAATATCAGAATTCGGCTGCCTGTGTAATCGCAGCCTATGAGACCTAAAAGAGTTACGTAACTGCAGTCCATCAGAAGAGGCAAACACATGCAATCCCTGTCCTCAACTAGAGAGATCCATTGCAAAATAAGCAGACAGTCTATATCGATAGAGAGAGAGATGAAGCATCAAGCATGCACTAACAGGTTAGACACTACAGACAGTGAGACGCAGGCACAGCTAAAATCAACACTCTGCACTTACGGAATTTTTGTCAAAGCTAACACATGGTGTGCATATGGCATCTTTAGAACTGAGTCAAGGGATGTGATGTATCGATGTGAGGGTTATGGCGAGAGCTACAATACATCACAGTTAAGAGGGGAGGTCTCTCACCATTGTTTCTCTAACGAGGTGGAAGAGCTCATAAGGACACTGCTGACCTGCAAAAAAACTAACCAAAATCTAAAACTGACACTTACATGAGCCCTAACCTTAACCAAAATGTTAACCCTGACCCTAAATCTAAACTTTTCTGAAATTAGATATCGGTTTGCATGTCAGGACTGTCCATATAGCCTTTTCCTAATGAGGGAAGGGGATTTATTGAAGGTCCCTTCAAATAAATGAATATATAACATAATAAAAATATTATTTTCCAAACAGTACCAATGACACACTCTTAGAAAAAAGGGTTCCAAAGGGGTTCTTTGGTTGTCCCCATAGGATAACCTTTTTTGGTTCAAGGTAGAACCCTTTTGGATTCCATGTAGAACCCTTTCTACAGAGGGTTCTACATGGAACCCAAAATAGTTCTTCCTGGAACCAAAAGGGTTCTTTCTACCTGCTACCAACAAGGGTTCTCCAATGGGAGCCGAAGAACCCTTTAAGGTTCTGAATAATACTTTTTTTTAAGAGTCCAGGCATGAAGGGCTGTAATTGAATGATCAAATATAAGGAAATGCATCTAATAGATGCTAATGTAATGAGAATTAATTTTCTTTCAAAGCTTCTGCCTACTGCCTAGATTTGAATGCTGAGAAATCTCTTTGGAGCTCACAAACAACATAGGATTGATCTAAAATGTAATGGATTGTGTTTGAAATTGATATCTCTTGAGTCTTTTTACTGTTCTAATTTTCCCCTCTTATTTTCTTCTCCCTGTTCTTCCTTGGGAATATGTTTTCGCCATCTATTTAAACACAGTGTGAGGGATAGCTTTAGATAACTCCTTTACGGAACTGCCCCTGGCAAGAATATTTCCTCTTATGTGTGTATGAAAATCATTGCCAAAAGCTTTGCCAAGATGCTGAGCACATCAAAGGCTTGTGGTGTTTTGTTCACCTGCTATGAAGAGAGCTCTGGGCAGTGTGTGTGTGTGTCTGATTGTGTGTTTGATTGCAAAACCCAACTCTGACAAACTAGCATTGATTGAAGTTTGTTACTTTACAGATCTGTTCTGCTCGGCAGCTGAGGCGGGATCCCATGGCATTCTGAAGCTGTACAACCCTAAGGGCAACATCAACATCTCCCCGTGCCTGGAGCCCAACAGTCCTAACTCCTGTTATAAGCTAGAGGTGGTGGCTGCTGACTGCAACAGTGAGATGTTAGGTATTCTGTGCTATGGCACCAGAGCGATTGGGCTGACAGTGCCAGACTTGCATTGTTATTGTGTTCTAACTCTTGTTTGTTTCATAAGGGCCTGTACTGTGTACTGTGTATATTGACTTTGGTATTTTAATCAAATGTGTACCTCATGTTGCAGGTGTGGAGCTTGCTGTGGCACTAGGACTTGACCTCTCCTCCATGGAGAAAAGGTCAAGAACATATACAGTACCAGTCAAAAGTTTGGACACACCTACTCATTCACGGGTTTTTCTTCATTTTTAGTGAAGAAAAAGGAAAAGCAGCCAACAAGTGCTCAGCATATGTGGGAATTCCTTCAAGATCATTGGAAAAGCATTCCAGGTGAAGCTGGTTGAGAGAATGCCAAGAGTGTGCAAAGCTGTCATCAAGGTAAAGGGTGGCTACGTTGAAGAATCTCAAATATAAAATATATTTTGATTTAACACTTTTTTGGTTACTACATGATTCCATATGTGTTATTTCATAGTTTTGATGTCTTCACTATTACTCTAAAATATGTAAAAATAAAGAAAAACACTTAAATGAGTAGGTGTGTCCAAATGTTTGACTGGTACTGTAATATAGAATAAAGAATATAGAAAATATATAGAATCAACCATTCACAAGGTTGGGGCCAGTTCTGAAACTGTCTGCCCATGTGAGGAAGGTTTGTAAGTCAGGAGGGCCATATGTTCTGTACCACAGACTGCAGGGCTTGGAGAACAAGATCCTGTTTGAGGCTGGTGAGACTCCTGCAACATTGTATGAGATAAAGAGACAGGTGGATTCATTCCAGAAGAAACTTGAGGTAGGTTGTGTTTTTGATGCTGGGCAGCTTCAATTTTATTAATTATATGAAAAGGCTCATTCATTTACCAGTATGTAACTTCACCGTGTTCTCCACCTAGCCGACTGTATCCATCTCCCTACAAAGTGTTGAACATCTCAGCTGGCTTGGCCTGTTCAAACAGCTGTCTGAAGGAACACACAAGTCCTCTCCTTTCTACCACAAGAGAACACTGTGCAAGACCAGAGAGGAGTGTGAACATGTACAGGGAAAGTTCCTGCAGATGAGGCAGGTTTGCTTTTTACACTCTCTGTCGATAGAGACAGTGTGGTATCAGATGAATAGAATCTTAGGCTCATGTCACTCTTATCCAGACTCCATTGCTTGAATAGAAGCGTTGCAACAGATTATTTTTTTAATAGGAAAATAACAGAATCGTCATTTTATGTTCCCCACAGTTCCCTCAAGGTATCAGAGGAAGTGAGACAGTACCTCAACACCCCGACTTTTGACAATTGGTGAGTTCCCATCTATTCAATGTGCCCTTGAGCAAGGCACTTAACCCCAATTTCTCCTGTAAGTCGTTCTGGATAAGAGCGTCTGCTAAATGACTAAAATGTCAAATGTAATGTGTCTTTTTCCACTTTACTTAGAAAAATGTGCCAATGGACTTTCTTACACGGTAGAAGTTGGAGATAAGTGGGTTGTGAGCAGTGGTGGAAAAAGTACCCAATTGTCATATTTAAGTAAAAATAAAGATACCTTAAATAGAAAATGACTCAAGTAAAAGTCACCCAGTAAAATAGTACTTGAGTCAAAGTATTTGGTTTTAAAGTATTTGGTTTAAAAAAATACTTAAGTATCAATGCAGACTGATGACATAATTAACAAACGAAGCATGTGTTCAGCGAGTCTGCCAGATCAGAGGCAGTTGGGATGACCAGGGATGTTCTCTTGATAAGTGTATCATTTGGGAAAAAATGATATCCTGCTAAGCATTCAAAATGTAACGAGTGCTTTTGGGTGTCAGGGAAAATGTATTGAGTAAAAAGTAAAAAAAAAAAATGTTTACAGATGTAGCAGAGTAAAACTAAAAGTTGTAAAAATAGAAATAGTAAAGTACAGATAACCCAAAAAACAACTTGAGTAGTACTTAAAGTTTTTTAATTTAAGTACTTTACACCACTGCTAATTGGGACATCCAGGTCCCTCAATTGAAGAAATAGACTCAATAGAATCATTCAGTGGTTTGCCAGCTAAGACATTGATTTATTGAAGACCAACCAGTGATAACATGATGTAGATGTTCTTTTTTTTTTACTTGGCCAGTACAATTTCAATATCAAATCAAATTTTATTAGTCACATGCGCCAAATACAACAAGAGCTTACAGTGAAATGTTTACTTACGAGCCCCTAACCAACAACGCAATTTTTTTTTTTTTAAGGAATAAGAAATAAAAGTAACAAGTAATTAAAGAGCAGCAGTAAAATACAATAGCAAGACTATATACAGGGGGGTAGCGGTACATATACATTTAAGTTGTAATAAACATGTAATAACACAGCACTGTGACACCACACAACCATAGAAGTCCTTTAGCAATAAACCAAAACAAATGTAAATGTTTTCTATTAGTAAAATTCATGTGGATGAATGTTATAGCAAGTATCCATCATTGAGCTGTATTCTCTCTGGACTTCTCCTCTTAAGATGATTCTTTATTCTCTGGTAGATGTGTGGGCTGATCTGGCTGACGGACCTGAAAAGTAACACTGACGCCATTGACCTGCTCACCATACTGACCTCTGCAGTCTGTCACGACCTTGATCACAAAGGATACAACAACGCCTACCAGGTGACCCATCTACTGTATCTGACCACCACAGATACAGTAGTACACACTCTGTGTGTGTGAGTGCGTGTGCATCTGAGTAAACGGATAGCTCACATCAGCTCTATCTTTCAGAGAAATGCTCATACTGAAGTGGCCCTGCACTACAATCTCCCCCTTGGAGAACATATATTGTGTATGTTTACTTATACAGTAATTCTTTTTCAACATGTCCTTACCTGGGACTTGAACTCGCAAGCTTTGGTTCTTAGAATTTGAATCTCCGTGCTACGCCACCACGTATTCCTACACCTTGAACTTCAAAGTAAATCTTATCCATGTTAAAAATACACAAGAAAAACAATGATATGTATTCAGGAGTAACATTAAACAGAATAATATGCCCCAGCAACATTAGACAACTATGTAGAAAACTCTCAAATTAATGAAATATACTGAACAAAAATATAACATGCATAGCTTCAGCGTGTAAATCAGCTAGAAAGATCCAAGATGGCAGAATGTCAAGTCGTTTGTTTGTGACTAGTACATTTTAACCTACTAATAATCTATTTATTTATGGTTGCGTAACTTCGTTGTTGTGTAGTGCAAACTATTTCATTTTTGCTGGTGTAAAGATCACGGGTCCTCCTCAACTTGGCACTTCATTACTTGAAGTTTACCAAAGTAACTCTATCTCTGGCTGGCCTGAGTTCCTCCTTCGTCCGCGGAGTGTCTTGTCCAAGCTGCTCCTTTTTGCTCTTTGCCTGGCTGTCAGTGGCAGCTCAACCCGTTCTCTCGATCTCCCTCAACACCCAATCTACTCACACGCGCAAACACTCACATTGATTCACATACACGCTGTCCCTCTCTCCACTTACCTTCGTTGGCCTCTTGTTTATTTTTTTTTTTTTATTTTTTTTTATTTTTTTGTCAGAGAAAATGACAATTTACGTGGTATTGCTTTGTGCACTGACTTTACTGAACTCTGGAGAAAACGAACATTGTCGCAGGGTGAGTACATCTGACAATGTACTCTCGCGTCCATTAGACATTTTGTATGCAGGAACTCGCTCTTTTTCACTCGGTCCACTCGTCCAAGTGCCGATGCATTTGTGTCATGATGTGAACAGTACGAACTTGTGTCACTACCAAAGTCTAATGGTTTTAAATGACTGTTTTGTATTGTCTGGAAACGCACTTGTAGAATTCGCTTGCAGTAGGTCTCTTAAAAAAGAGAAGCCGTGCAAGGTTATTAAACAGAGGTGCCTAGTTATTATTCTGTTGTTGATATCAGGTAACGTGCAACCTAACCCTGGCCCTGATATGCAATGTCTCCAAACCCCCTCTGATTTTAAATCAAGATCTGGTTTTGGTATTTTTCATTTAAATGTACGCAGCCTGTTGTCAAAAATTGATGGGGTTAGGATTTGGGCTAAATCAACTGATGCTGATGTAATTGTGTTTTCTGAAACCTGGCTCAGCAAGTCTGTTTTTGATAAGGATATTTGTATAAGTGGTTACAATGTTTATCGCACTGATCGGGTTAAGAAAGGTGGGGGTGTGGCTATATATGTAAAATCTAAATTCCATGTAAGTGTGGCAAAGTCTGAAACTATTTGTAAACAGTTGGAATTTCTTGCTTTGAATATTGAGGTTTCAAAGGGCCTCTCTATAACTGTGATTGGCTGTTATAGACCCCCTTCTGCTCTCGGTGATGCATTTTCTTCTTTGACGCACCTTATGTCTAAACTTCTTTACAGTGAAATGATCTTGATTGGTGATCTCAACTGGTGTTGGTTAAAGCCGGTGTCTGATGATTTAAAAATGTTTTGTAATTCTATGAATCTTACCCAGTTGATTAATTCACCCACTCGCCCAAATCTTAAATGCCCAGAGAAATCTACCCTGATTGATTTGATATTGACAAATGTTCCACATAAATATTCTGCGGTTGGTGTTTTTTGTAATGATTTAAGTGACCATTGTGCTGTTGTTGCTGTTAGAAATACTAAGGTTCCAAAGACAAACCCACGTTTTATTCGTAAGAGAAATTTGAAGTGTTTTAATGAGCAGGCTTTCTTTCATGATTTGTTTTATTTTGACTGGAGCAAGATTGAGCTTATCCCTGATGTGGAAACTGCCTGGATATTCTTTCATGATGGTTTTTTCCAAATAGTAAACAAACATGCACCATTCCGCAGGTTCAGGGTTAAAGGGCGGGATAATCCATGGTTTTCTTCTGAGCTGTCTTGTATTATTCACGACCGTAATCTAGCCTGGGCTAAAGCAAGGAAATCTTGTTCTGATGCTGATTGGCTTATTTTTAGGCAGTTAAGAAACAAGTGTTCTTTTCTTCTCAGGAAGGCCAAGTCTGAATATTTTATGTCTGTTACCACTGATAACCTGAATGACCCTAGAAAGTTTTGGAATGCTATTAAGTCTATGTCTGGTAACAGTAATGTTAATGAATTACCGTCATGTGTTTTGAAGGACTCTGTTGCTATATATGACAAAACTGAAATGCTGAATTGTTTCAATGAGCACTTTGTATCATCTGGTAGGCTGTTTGATTCAGTGTCCTCTGTCTCTGTACAACCCTGTGTGGATGAACCAGTGTCCTCTGTCTCTGTACAACCCTGTGTGGATGAACCAGTGAGAGCTGGTCAAACTTTTAGCTTTCTGCCATTCTCAGTGCAGGTGGTACATAAAGCCCTGAAATCCTTAGATCAAAGAAAGCCTGCAGGTCCTGATCTTTTGGATCCCTGCTTTTTAAATCTGGCAGCTGATTTCATAGCTGAACCACTTACATATCTGTTCAATCTAACCCTGGAATGTAATGAAATTCCAAAGATCTGGAAATCAGCTTTTGTCCTACCACTTTTAAAAGGGGGAGATCCAACTCTTTTAAATAATTATAGGCCAATCTCAAAGCTGTCACCCCTGGTGAAAATACTTGAAACCCTTGTAAGTGAACAGCTAAAAGAGTTTTTATTTACTAACTCTATTTTATCAATGTACCAATCGGGCTTCAGGAAGAAGCATAGCACAATTACAGCAGCCATGAAGGTTTTAAATGATATCACTGAAGCCCTTGACAAAAAACAGCACTGTGTCTCACTTTTTATTGATCTCTCTAAGGCTTTTTGATACAGTTGATCATGCTATACTAAGGCAGAGATTGTTGAGTGTAGGTCTTTCGGAGCATGCAGTTGCATGGTTTGCTAACTATCTGTCTGATAGAACTCAGTGCACTCAATTTGATGGGCTCATGTCTGTCAAATTGTCTGTCCTGAATGGTGTGCCCCAAGGCTCTGTACTTGGTCCTCTCTTATTCACTATTTATATAAATGATTTAGACAAAAATGTCCAAAATGCACAACTTCATTTTTATGCTGATGATACTGTTATTTACTGTTGTGCCTCAACTCTTACAAAAGCTTTCCAGAACTTGCAAACTGCTTTTTATACTGTTCAACATACCTTGTGTCAATTGAAGCTTATCCTCAATACTGACAAAACTAAACTAATGGTGTTTTCTAATGCAAGAAATAGACCTCTGAACCTATCACCTATTACTACCTGTCAGGGCAAGGAGATTGAGGTTGTAACCTCATATAAATATCTTGGAATTCTAATTGATGACGGCCTCTCTTTTAAATTGCATATTCAACAACTTACAAAAAAATTGAAGCTGAAATTGGGATTTTATTTTAGGAATAAGGCCTGTTTTTCTTTTGAAGCCAGAAGGAGGCTAGTATCAGCTACATTTATGCCTTTACTAGACTATGGGGATATTTTATATATGAATGCTTCCGCTCAGTGTTTGAGATCAATTGACACTCTTTACCATGGCACTTTGAGATTTATTTTAAACTGCAAAACCCTTACGCACCACTGTACTTTATATACCAGGGTTGGCTGGCCTTCTCTAGTCACTCGTAGGCTCAGTCACTGGTATACTTTTATTTACAAAGCCATTTTGGGTTTACTACCTTTTTATTTGGGCATTTTTATTGTTCAGAAATGTGGTGGGTACTCTCTTCGTTCGCTAGACTTTATCCTGCTAACTGTTCCAAATATCCGAACTGAATTTGGTAAAAGGTCTTTTATGTACTCTGCGCCATCGTCTTGGAACGCCTTACAAAATAATTTTAAACTGGAAGAACTTGTCCCGATTGGTGTTTTTAAATCACTGATGAAGGATTTTGAGGCTGATTCCCTGACCTGTCAATGTTTTTAATTTGCTGTTTTTGATATTGTTATACTCTTGTGAATTCAATGGTTTTTACTAGATTACTTGTAGTTTTTCATGTCTGTCTGTAATTTTTGTAATGACTTGGTGCTGCCTATCTTGGCCAGGACGCTCTTGAAAAATAGATTTTAAATCTCAATGAGCCCTTCCTGGTTAAATAAAGGTTAAATAAATAAAAAATAAAAATGCAACAATTTCAAAGATTTTACTGAGTTACAGTTCATATAAGGACATCAGTCAATTAAAATAAATTGATCAGGACCTAATCTATGGATTTCACATGACTGGGCAGGGGCGCACTGGGCAGGGACCCACTTGAGCCAGGCCCAGCCAATCACAATGAGTTTTTCCTCCACAAAAGGGCTTTATTACAGACAGAAATACTCCTTAACTTGGAATGCCACACTTGCAATTGCAACTTTAAAACACTTTAGATGCTGTAAAACTGTATAAAAAAAACAATTATAATAATTTGAAAACTATATCCTGTATTTTATATACGGAACAAAAATATAAATGTTTCATGACCTGAAATAATAAATCCACAAAAAAATTCATACGCACAAAAAACATATTTCTCTCATATTTTAGGCACTAATTTGCTACATCCCTGTTAGTGAGCATGTCTCCTTTGCCAAAGTAATCCATCCACCTGACATGAGTCGCATATCAAGACACTGATTAAACAGCATGATCATTACACAGGGGCACCTTTTTCTGGGGACAATAAAAAGCCACTCTAAAATGCTGCTGCTGGGAGGATGGCTCATAATAATGTCTGGAATGGAGTAAATGGAATTGGCATGCTGACTGCAAGAATGTCCACCAGAGCTGTTGCCAGAGAATTTAATGTTAATTTCTCTACCATAAGCCGCTTCCAACATTGTTTTAGAGAATTTGGTAGTATGTCCAACCGGCCTCACAACCACAGATCAAGTGTAACCATGTCAGCCCAGGACCTGTACATCCGGCTTCTTCACCTGCAGGATCATCTGAGACCAGCCACCCGGGCAGCTGATGAAACAGTGGGTTTGCACAACTGAAGAAGTTCTGCACAAACTGTCAGAAACTGTCTCGGGGAAGCTCATCTGCATGCTCGTCATCCTCACCAGGGTCTTAACCTGACTGCAGTTCTGCGTCGAAACCAACTTCAGTGGGCAAATGCTCACCTTTGATGGCCACTGGCACGCTGGAGAAGTGTGCTCTTCATGGATGAATCCCGGTGTCAACTGTACCAGGCAGATGGCAGACAGCATGTATGGCGTCATGTGGGCGAGCAGTTTGCTGATGTCAATGTTGTTAACAGAGTGCCCCATGGTGGCAGTGGGGTTATGGTATGGGCAGGCATAAGCTATGGACAACCAACACAATTGCAATTTATCGATGGCAATTTGATTGCACAGAGATACTGTGACGAGATCCTGAGGCCCGTTGTCGTGCCATTCATCCAGCGCCATCAGCTCATTTTTCAGCATGATAATGCACAGCCCCATGCTGCAAGGATCTGTACACAATTCCTGGAAGCTGAAAATGCCCTTTCTTCCTTGGCCTGCATACTCACCTCACATGTCAACTGCTGAGCATGTTTGGGATGCTCTGGATCGACATACACAACAGAGTGTTCCAGTTCCCGCCAATATCCAGCTACTTCGCACAGCCACTGAACAGGAGTGGGACAACATTCCACAGGCCACAATCAACAGCTTGATCAACTCTATGTGAAGGAGATGTGTCGCACTGCATGAGGCAAATGATGATCACACCAGATACTGGCTGGTAGAAGTTGTTCAGGGTCCTGTTGGTTCCAGAATTTGTGCATCGGTACGACTTGCCATGCGGTAGCAGAGAGAACAGTCTAGGACTTGAGTGCCTGGAGTATTTGAAAAAAGTATACATTTTCACATTTGAAATGTCACACGTGAAGTGTTCCAAAAACACGTTTTCACATGATTTCACCTAATTTTTCACAAGTGAAATCATGTGGTTCAACATGAAACCACTGTTTGCCATTCCTGTTAATTTTGTGGAACATTTTTGTCATCATACGGTACATTTCTACAGTAATTGGATACTGTATCAGTGTTTTGCTATATATTTACTGTCAATCGCAATGCACTTGGGTACTTTTTGGTCCACCCGGCAAATTTGGCATGCCTCACATGCAAAAAATAAATTTAAAAAGCGTTCTTTTTTTTTTTTATCATGTAATTTTATATACGGAACAAAAAATATAAACATTTCATGACCTGAAATAAAATATAATTTCTGCAGTACAGTTGATAACCATGGCTATGAACGCTAAGAAACCAACCTTACTGAAGCACATGTTATTCCTTTGACTCTCTATTGGCCTCAGCCTACTCACAGGGATGCTCTTAGGATCCCTCGCCCTGGACCCATCTTCCTCTACTAATCTCTTCACTGCCTCAGAATACGGCACCTTCTGTACTGCTCTAATCCTGGCAACCTCAACCTGCCTTTCTCTCACCGGAGAAGTGTACAAGATTCCTTCTTCTTTGGAGTTTAACGGTGGTTGGCATCCAATATGTTGCATTACCGCCCCAACTGGACTATAATAGAAATCCATTATACTTTGTGATGCAAAAAATATATTTAAAATGTTTTTAAAAGTGCACAAGCTTAATGTTTATGAACAGAGCATATTAACTCCTCTTATAGGAGACCAACAAGAGCTAGCTAATAGCCACACCTCACGTAAGCCACACCTGCAATCCTCTGATTAACAACATACTGTTACAGTGGCTGCCTATCAGCAAGTGATGTGCATGTTGTCAACAGAAGAGTCTGTGTAGCCACAGTAGTTTACTGGCAAGATTGTTAGTGGCATCAAGTGTCCTGTAGGTTACTGGCAACATTTTACCAGTAAGTTATTGTGAGCCTGCAATAACCTACTTACAAGTTGCAAATAAATTACTGGAAAATGCCACTTAAACTTCTACAACCACTTAAACTTCTACAACACTTCCATTGACTGTTGGCACAAATACACATATGTGACCACGCCCCTACATTTGCTAGTGAGCCCCACCAGTACATTTCCCCCACCTATCACAACGCAGTGATGATCTTGTTCTCAACTAGCCTACCTGGTTAAATAAAGGTGAAATAAATAAAATCATACCTTATATTCAAAATATTGAGTAGAAAAATGTCCCAATATACCTACAAGGTACCAAACTGTATGTATGTACATGTGAAATGTACCTTTAACCTTTTGGTACCCCCAAGTAACAACACCGTAACACCCTAACCATACCCTTATTTTTTTTTTTTGATTGTGTTAATATATGTTCCAAGGAATTAGTATGAAACTGGTGGCAATGCAGAAACATTGCTGCACTCACAACCAGGAGGTAGAAAGTTCAAATCCCCAAAGAATGAATGTAAACTTTACATCAAGTGACCTTGAGCACTACTAGTTTTACGTTGGTGGTGATAATTGGACAATTATTTACTTGATTCTGGGCAGCTTTTAGCAAAATGCATTCTTGCCAATAAGTCTGTGGCCATATCTCTTTCACGCTCACAGATCTGGTTGTGTAGCTGCAGTGTTGCAGGACATTTCAGGTTGATAGCAAACAAGAACTTATGAGTTCAAATCCCATTTAAATCTGAGTCCCAATTGTGGTCACGGTACAAGGTTTTACAGTAATTATAAAACAGCAGAATACTGTCATTTTATAGAAATAACTTGTTGTATATATTTACTTTCTTTTTACTGAAGCTTCAGGCAAAGTGTAGAAATGTATTCTAGCAAATCTCCATTATGTCCACAGACCTGGTGGCGCAGCAGGAACTTCAGGTTGCTAGCCACCAAGAAGTTGTGTGTTAAAATCCCAAGGGAGGTTGAGTCCCAAGTAATCAGCATACATAGTCCTTTAACATTAAGACCTGAATTTAGCTGTAAAAATACAGCAAATAGTTGTAGATTTACCATATTTTCATCGCAAATAGGCAAAAACCTCCATGCGACCATGACACAACATTCTAAGAACGTTCCTGGAACAAAATGGGAACTATACAAAACCTGCAGGGGATCATCACTGTTTAAATTGAATTAATGTGTGTTCAAATGTTGTCACATGTAGTGTCATGGTATCACGTTGAAATTTTGCATTCCCACATTGACAAATTTATTTCACATGAGATCGTGTAGTTTTACAGTTGAAGTCGGAAGTTTACATACACTTAGGTTGGAATCATTAAAACTCGTTTGTCAACCACTCCACAAATTTCTTGTTAACAAACTATAGTTTTGGCAAGTCGGTTAGGACATCTACTTTGTGCATGACACAGGAAAATGTTCCAACAATTGTTTACAGAAAGATTATTTCACTTATAATTCACTGTATCACAATTCCAGTGGGTCATAAGTTTACATACACTAAGTTGACTGTGCCTTTAAACAGCTTGGAAAATGCCAGAAAATGATGTCATGGCTTTAGAATCTTCTGATAGGCTAACTGACATCATTTGAGTCAGTTGGAGGTGTACCTGTGGATGTATTTCAAGGCCTACCTTCAAACCCAGTGCCTCTTTGCTTGACATCATGGGAAAATCAAAATAAATCAGCCAATACATCAGAAAAAAATTGGAGACCTCCACAAGTGTGGTTCATTCTTGGGAGCATTTCCAAACGCCTGAAGGTACCACGTTCATCTGTACAAACAATAGTACGCAAGCATAAACACCATGGGACCATGCAGCCGTCATACCGCTCAGGAAGAAGACGCGTTCTCTCCCCTAGAGATGAACGTACTTTGGTGTGAAAAGTGCAAATCAATCCCAGAACAACAGCAAAGGACTTTGTGAAGATGCTGGAGGAAACAGGTACAAAAGCATCTATATCCACAGTAAAACAAGTGCTATATCGACATAACCTGAAAGGCCGCTCAGCAAGGAAGAAGCCACTGCTCCAAAACCGCCATAAAAAAGCCACACTACGGTTTGCAACTGCACATGGGGACAAATATCGTACTTTTTGTCCCCATTTTTTTTAAATAGAACTGTTTGGCCATAATGACCATCGTTATGTTTGGAGGAAAAAGGGGGAGGCTTGCAAGCCGAAGAACACTATCCCAACCGTGTAGCATGGGGGTGGCAGCATCATGTTGTGTGGGTGCTTTGCTGCAGAAGGGACTGGTGCACTTCACAAAATAGATGGCATTATGAGGTAGGAAAATTATGTGGATATATTGAAGCAACATCTCAAGACATCAGTCAGGAAGTTAAAGCTTGGTCGCAAATGGGTATTCCAAATGGACAATGACCCCAAGCATACTTCCAAAGTTGTGGCAAAATGGCTTAAGGATGACAAAGTCAAGGTATTGGAGTGCCATCACAAAGCCCTGACCTCAAACCTATAGAAAATGTGTGGGCAGAACTGAAAAAGTGTGTGCGACAAGGAGGCCTACAAACCTGACTCAGTTACACCAGCTCTGTCAGGAGGAATGGGCCAAAATTCACCCAACTTATTGTGAAAAGCTTGTGGAAGGCTACCTGAAACATTTGACCCAAGTTAAAGGCAATTTAAAGGCAATGCTACCAAATAATAGTGTATGTACACTTCTGACCCACTGGGAATGTGTTGAAAGATATAAAAGCTGAAATAAATCACTCTACTATTATTCTGACATTTCACATTCTTAAAATAAAGTGGTGATCCTAACTTACCTAAGACAGGGAATTTTACCTAGGATTAAATGTCAGGAATTGTGAAACTGAATTTAAATGTATTTGGATAACGTGTATGTAAACTTCTGACTTCAACTGTATGTTATCACATTAACTTCACACATGAGATCATATGGAACTCAAGGCATTTTATTTATTATTCTTAGATGCATCCTGGCCACTGACATGACGAGGCATAACGAGGTCCAGTTGAAAGCCTGGGGATCTTCCCAACTGTATTAAAGTGATGGTTATGTCCCCCGTCTCCTTCCAGCTGATAATGATCATGAAGAAAGTGAGTGACTTCAACGAGACACGGCCCATGGACGTGGCCGAGCCCTGGTTGGACTGCCTCCTGCAGGAGGAGTTCTACAACCAGGTAACTAACCACAACAACCCAGATATTGGTTATGTTCCAATATACACATTACTATGCATATAACGCATGGCTAAAACACTGCTTCCTTCTGAATGGTATAATAGAGTGGATCATACTAATTAAGTCTGTGGTGTTGATTTTCTCACCACATCCTGTTCTCTACTGCTCTCCCTCAGAGTGACATGGAGAAGTTGGAGGGTCTTCCTGTGACTCCATACAGGGACAAGGTGACCAAAGCCATCCTCTCAGACAAGCTTCATTGGCTCTGTCCAATTACCTTTTCATGGAGCTGGCCAACCTGACTGGAGGTAAAATCTCCGTCTCCGCTGTAGCGGCACGTCATAAACCCGGTGCGTAAAGGCCCTAGACTACTACACAGAGATGGAGAAAGCACCAGAGAGAGAGAAACTGATCTGAGCACCAAGCGACAAGGCAGCCGCAGCCAAGAACAAGGATACTACACTTCAGAACCCTCAGAACACAGCATAGTGTACTTAGATAGTCCATCAGAGACTGGGAACACCTAGAAACCAGCCACATTGTGACGGCCTGCTGATAGGCTAGTCTACAGTATGATCAGGAGTAACCAACCAAACAATAGAAAGGATATTACTGTGACATTACTGACTGTGTCACAAATAGGGCTTTGTGTTGTGTGAATTGAAGCACTTTACTAATATGGCTCCTTTGGTCTTTGTAGAAAAGAGGTATTCACAGTCTTGTTACAGGACTTTTGTCTGCTGTTTTTTGCTACATGTTATTTACTGCATATATTCAGTATTTCAAAATATTTGTATATTAAGAATGGTTAAATACACTATGACATTCAAGACATCCTGAAGAATCAGCGTGCAGTTTTTTATTTAGTGCTATGCTTAAACAAAGCACCAGAGGTGCAGTTGTCTTTGAAAAATCGGGATAAAAGGTACATGGATTTGTCTTCACTGAATGTAGACGTGGATGTTTTCCATGCTGATAATGAAGGGTGGTAAAAGATGGTTCGGAAATTGTATTTCACCTTTATTTAACCAGGTAGGCCAGTTGAGAAATATGATCTATATAAAACAATTTTGCTTGTATTTTACTTTTAGATTGAGGTGTTTTACTGATTATCAAAGAGACAAATAAACAACAATCAAACGTTTTCATGTTTTAATATTATTCCACAAGGTAGATTTTCATTATCTTGATCATAATTTGGTGACGCAACAAAAAAATCGATATGGGAGAATGATGACATCACCTCAATGCGACACATTTACGAAGGACCCATGTGCACGCATTGGTATTTTTTTTGTTTAGCTACCAACTGTTTTGATTCATTGTGCAAAAGAAAACTAGTAACCATATCCTTTACAAAATACAATCATTTGTAGAAAGATGTCTGTCCCAGAAATGTTCAGTTACATTCAGGGTTTTCTGAGTGCGGATCAAGAAATAAGAGAGGTAATGTTTCTGTCAACCGAGCTAGCTCAGAACTGCAAAGCTAGCATTTGACTCAGTTGTAGTCAGTGAGGTTTGCATTGAATAACATGTCCACTTAAAATGCGCTGTATGGTAAACTGCGTGCAAGAAATGTTTTGCAGACATTTGCTATACAGCTAGCTAGCAGCTAACTACAGTAATTTCAATTGTTAGGAGGACACATGCATGCATTTTGTTTTTGCAAATTCATACCGTTGTCTAGCCAGCTAACGGCTCATGTTATCTTCCAGGACATTCGAAAAGTGGTCCAGGTTCTGGAACAGACAGCGAGGGAGATCCTGACACTGCTTCAAAGTGTCCATCAACCATCTGGATTCAAAGAGAGTGAGTGCCCAATCACATGGGGTACATTCATTATTGCACCGTAGCGAAACATTTTTCAACCAAAACGTGAGTTTCTTATTAGAGTTTAGGCTAATAGTCAGATGTAATTACAGCTCCAACAATGCAGGACAAAGTGAAATAAAAACAATACAAATAAATAATATATAAATAATGTTAACAACTGTGGCAATGATACATCTAGGTGGGGGGGCATGTAGCTGACTAGTGGTGGCTATAGAGTACCACAATATGAGTCATAATACCCATAAAACCTAGCGGTCAAACAGGGAAATGGTTCCAATCGCGTTTTCCACCATATATTTTTTCCCATAGGGGATTTTAGAAACACTTAAAATAAGGGCTGGGTTTTGTGTAGGCTTACCCTTGCGTGACGTTTTGACAACCGTGTAAATCTCTCAAAGAAAAGGTGACTTATCAATATATTTGCCTGTATTTGCCCCACAAAAAAATTATATGCTAATTACCTGCTTATGTGGCTATCATAAACAACTACAAATGCCATGATGATCTGGACGAGACTGCCGAATCGAGGCAAAGGTAAGAATCTCTGGATTAACTAGCTAATGTTAGCACTGAACAGATTGGCTACATATCTTTAAATGTACAATTCTGTGAACTGTCTTGTGCAGTATTTATTTTGTACTTTTTACCCCATTTTTCTCCCCAATTGGTATTTACAGTCTTGTCCCATCGCTGCAAATCCCGTATGGACTCGAAGAGGGGAAGGTCGAGAGGCATGCGTCCTCGGAAACGCAACCCTGCCAAGCCGCAGTGCTTTTTGACACACTGCTCGCTTAACCCGGAAGCCAGCCGCACCAATGTGTCGGAGGAAACACTGTGCAACTGAAGTCAGTGTGCATGCGCCCCGGCCCGCCAGAAGGAGTCGCTAGAGCGAGATGGGACAAGGACCTCCCAGTGGGCCAAACCCTCCCCTAACCCGGACGACGCTGGGCCAATTGTGAGCCACCTTATGGGTCTCCCGGTCGCGGCCGGCTGCTACACAGTCTGGGATTGAAGCCGGGTCTGTAGTGACGCCGCTAGCACTGCGATGCAGTGCCTTAGACCGCTGCGCCACTCGGCTCACAAGTTTTAAATTGACACAATAGCTGTTAGCAAAGGCGTACGCTAGGGATGATGTGCTGGAGCTTGCAGGGATTTGTAGTTTTGCATGATGTCTTGTCCAGGTGGGTGAGGGAAGTGCAGTGGCGATTGCGTTGTCTGTGGATCTGTCAGGGCGGTAGGCGATTGGAGAAGTTTGAGTGTGTCGGGGAGGGAGGAGGTGTTGTGGTCTTTGACTAGCCTGTCAAAGCACTTCATGACGACAGAAGTGGCAAGTTCATGTAGTCCCTCCCTCCCTGTTTTGGTCTGTTTTCTTCTGTTTAACTTCTAGTCCAGGGTTCTATTCACTATCACTTGTGATGGCTTATCTTACTGATTGACTCACTGCTTTGCAGGTTCTCTGTCACCTTGTCATAACTGTTTCTGTTTTTCCCTGTCACCCTAGTTCCCAGTAAGTGTGCAATTGCACAGGAACTGTTTAGCACAGTCTGGATGTACTTTAGAGAGATCAAAACCAGATTCCCTGTGGAGCAGTACTACATGTAGCTACATAAACATCTCTTTCTTGTCCCCCTGTCTGTCACACTAGTTCCCAGTAAGTGCCAAAAGGCCAGGGAACTGTTTTGTACAGTCAGGACGCACCTTGGAGAACTCAAAACCAAATTCCCAGTGGACCAGTACTACAGGTAGGCCCTACACATGGGTGAATCTAAAGTTGGCTACTTATTCGCAACAACTTATTCTCAATTCCCTGTCCACAGAATGACAGTCATAAGGGAAATTATAAATTACAAGTCTCTTTATTTCCACGTTAAGTTATGGAGTGATATTGTCTGTCTTCTCTCCTTGTTATTGAAAGGACAAACTAACATGTCATTTTCCATCCTCCACTCTGCTTCTAGGTTCCATGAGCACTGGAGGTTTGTTCTGCAGCGCCTGGCCTTCCTGGCAGCGTTCGTGGTCTACCTGGAGAGTGAGTCTCTGGTGACACGCGAAGAAGTGGCACAAATACTAGGAAGTAGGTGTCAGTTCATTTGGGTGCCTTTGTTTTAGCTTGTCCGGTACCCCAGTGGATGGAGTTTGAACATTTTAGACCATTCCAATTAGAGGTCGACCGATTAATCGGAATGGCCGATTTCAAGTTTTCATAACAATCGGAAATCGGTATTTTTGGACACCGATTTGGCCGATTTTATTTTTATATTTATTTATTTTTTACACCTTTATTTAACTAGGCAAGTCAGTTAACCTCTCTAGGGTACGTGGAACGGTAGCGTCCCACCTCGTCAACAGCCAGTGAAACTGCAGGGCGCCAAATTCAAAACAACAGAAATCCCATAATTAAAATTCCTCAAACATACATGTATTTTACACCATTTTAAAGATACACTTGTTGTAAATCCAGCCACAGTGTCCGATTTCAAAAAGGCTTTACGACGAATGCAAACCAAACGATTATGTTAGGTGAGTGCCTATTCACAGAATATCACAGCCATTTTTCCAGCCAAAGAGAGGATTCACAAAAAGCAGAAATATAGATAAAATGTGTCACTAACCTTTGATGATCTTCATCAGATGACACTCATAGGACTTCATGTTACACAATACATGTATGTTTGGTTCGGTAAAGTTCATATTTATATCCAAAAATCTGAGTTTACATTGGCGCGTTACGTTCAGTAGTTCCAAAACATCCGGTGATTTTGCAGAGAGCCACATCAATTTACAGAAATACTCATTATAAATGTTGATGAAAATAGAAGTGTTATGCATGGAACTTTAGATGCACTTCTCCTTAATGCAACCGCTGTGTCAGATTTCAAAAAAGCAAACCATGCAATAATCTGAGGTAGGCGCTCAGAGCCCAATCAAGACAAAAATATATCCGCCATATTGTGCAGTCAACGGAAGTCAGAAATAACATTATAAACATTCACTTACTTTTGATGATCTTCATCAGAATGCATTCACAGGAATCCCAGTTCCACAATAAATGTTTGTTTTGTTCGATAATGTCCATCATTTATGTCCAAATTCCTCCTTGTTGTTCTAGCGTTCAGTACACTTTCCAAACTCACGACCCGCGTGCAAGTCCAGCGGAAAATACGGACGAAAAGTTAAAAAAGTTATATTACAGTCCGTAAAAACATTACAAACGAAGTATTGAATCAATTTTGAGGATGTTTTTAACATAATTCTTCAATAATGTTCCAACCGGAGAATTAATTTGTCTTCAGAAGTGCGATGGAACAGAGCTTGCTCTCACATGAACGCGCATGGTCAGCGCATGTTCAGCTCAATCCCCTCTCATTCGGCCCCACTTCACAGTAGAAGCACAGTAGAAGCATCATACAAGGCTCTAAAGACTGTTGACATCTAGTGGAAGCCTTAGTAAGTGCAACATGACCAATATCCCACTATCTTCAATAGGGGCTGAGTTAAAAATTGACCAACCTCAGATTTCCCACTTCCTGGTTGAATTTTTTCTCAGGTTTTTGCCTGCCATATGAGTTCTGTTATACTCACAGACATCATTCAAACCGTTTTAGAAACTTCAATGTTTTCTATCCAAATCTACTAATAATATGCATGTTCTAGCTTTTATGGCTGAGTAGCAGGCCGTTTACTCTGGGCACGCTTTTCATCCGGACGTGAAAATACTGCCCCCTACCCCAAAGAAGTTAAGAACATGACGGCCTAGGAACGGTGGGTTAACTGCCTTGTTCAGGGGCAGAACGGCAGATTTTTACCTTGTCAGCTCGGGGATTCAATCTTGCAACCTTACGGTTAACTAGTCCAATGCTCTAACCACCTGCTTTACATTGCACTCCACGAGGAGCCTGCCTGTTACGCGAATGCAGTAAGAAGCCAAGGTAAGTTGCTAGCTAGCATTAAACTTCTCTTATAAAAAACAATCAATCAATCAATCATAATCACTAGTTAACTACACATGGTTGATGATATTACTAGTTTATCTAGCGTGTCCTGCGTTGCATATAATCGATGCGGTGCGCATTCGCAAAACAGGACTGTCGTTGCTCCAACGTGTAACTAACCATAAACATCAATGCCTTTTTTTAAATCAATACATAAGTATATATTTTTTAAACCTGCATATTTAGTTAATATTGCCTGCTAACATGAATTTCTTTTAACTAGGAAAATTGTGTCACTTCTCTTGCAACAGAGTCAGGGTATATGCAGCAGTTTTGGCCGCCTGGCTCGTTGCGAACTGTGTGAAGACTATTTCTTCTTAACAAAGACAGCCAACTTCACCAAACGGGGTATGATTTAACAAAAGCGCATTTGCGAAAAAAGCACAATCGTTGCACGACTGTACCTAACCACAAACATCAATGCCGTTCTTAAAATCAATACACAGAAGTATATATTTTTAAACCTGCATATTTAGCTAAAATAAATCCAGGTTAGCAGGCAATATTAACCAGGTGAAATTGTGTCACTTCTCTTGCGTTCATTGCACGCAGAGTCAGGGTATATGCAACAGTTTGTGCCGCCTGGCTCGTTGCGAACTAATTTGCCAGAATTTTCCGTAATTATGACATAACATTGAAGGTTGTGCAATGTAACAGACTTATGGATGCCACCCGTGAGATAAAATACGGAACGGTTCCGATTTTCACTGAAAGAATACATGTTTTGTTTTCGGGATGATAGTTTCCGGATTCGACGATATTAATGACCTAAGGCTCGTATTTCTGTGTGTTATTATATTATAATTAAGTCTATGATTTGATAGAGCAGTCTGACTGAGCGGTGGTAGGCAGCAGCAGGCTCGTAAGCATTCATTCAAACAGCACTTTCGAGCGTTTTGCTCGAAAGTGACTTCAAGCCTATCAACTCTCGAGATTAGGCTGGTGTAACCGATGTGAAATGGCTAGCTAGTTAGCGGGGTGCGCGCTAATAGCATTTCAAACGTCACTCGCTCTGAGACTTGGAGTAGTTGTTCCCCTTGCTCTGCATGGGTAACGCTGCTTCGAGGGTGGCTGTTGTCGATGTGTTCCTGGTTCGAGCCCAGGTAGGAGCGAGGAGAGGGACGGAAGCTATACTGTTACACTGGCAATATTAAAGTGCCTATAAGAACATCCAATAGTCAAAGGTATATGAAATACAAATCGTATAGAGAGAAATAGTCCTATAATTCCTATAATAACTACAACCTAAAACTTCTTACCTGGGAATATTGAAGACTCATGTTAAAAGGAACCACCAGCTTTCATATGTTCTCATGTTCTGAGCAAGGAACTTAAATGTTAGCTTTCTTACATGGCACATATTGCACTTTTACTTTCTTCTCCAACACTTTGTTTTTGCATTATTTAAACCAAATTGAACATGTTTCATTATTTATTTGAGGCTAAATTGATTTTATTTATGTATTATATTAAGTTAAAATAAGTGTTCATTCAGTATTGTTGTAATTGTCATTATTACAAATAAAAAATAAATATCGTCCGATTAATCGCTATCGGCTTTTTTTGGTCCTCCAATAATCGATATCGGCGTTGAAAAATCATAATCGGTCGACCTCTAATTCCAATGTTAAATCTCCGCCCACCCAGTGCACTAGGCAAGCTAAAACGAATGTACCCATTACCTTGAGTTGAACTTTTCTCAAGGTATTGAGTGCATTTGCAGACTGTTCCTCTGTCAATCGGCAGTCAGCTAGTGCTGTGGTGGTCATACATTTTCCCTATTTATTGTAGTTGAGGTGGTGAGAGAGAAGGGATTCCATCTGGATGTTGAGGACTACCTGGCAGGTGTGCTGACCATGGCCAGTGAACTGGTGAGAATGAATTGAGTGGCATTGTACCATTTTAATATATCAGTACATTGGTTTATACAAAATGTACAAATGTTTTTTTTCGATAATATATGATGGTTAATTCAAATTATTATTTAGATGTATAAACTCACTTGTTCTCTCTAGTCTCGCCTGGCAGTCAACAGCGTCACAGCAGGGGACTATAGCCGGCCCCTCCGCATCTCCAACTTCATCAACGACCTGGACTCAGGCTTCCGCCTGCTCAACCTCAAGAATGACCCCCTGCGTAAGCGCTACGATGGCCTCAAGTACGATGTGAAGAAGATAGAGGAGGTGGTCTACGACCTGTCTATCCGCGGCTTGGCCAAGGAGCAGGAGGCTGGGGGAGACAAGTAGAGCTGAGGATGTGGGGCCAGGGCGCTACCCTAGGCTGGGACCTGACCTCTCCATGACCGGGACAGGGGAGACTTGACCTGCTGGAAAGCAGGAATAGGAGGTCTGTGGCCCCCACAACCTAGGACAGACTGATGTGCGTTTGGAGAAGTGCATGTGAGGAAATGAGTCTGTCAGTGGGATTGGAAAGCCTTTTATATAAAGGCACAGTTGTTTGAAGGGGAGGGGTTGTTACAGTTTGATACTGGTGATTGGAAATGTTAATTTAATGTCCAACATACTGTATGCCTGTTAAGTTCGTTGTTTTTGCTTTTCATATATTTTGTACAGGTCACCATCTATGTATTGGATTATTCATGTTCATTTCATTTTAGGGGGTGCTGACAGGGTGTACATTTCCACCCAAGAGAAAATAAATTGTTATGACTACGATGTTGAAAAAGTGCTTAATTTTTGAGCTGAGCAAATAAAACATTTGGTTGTTGAGCTGTTTTTCTACCAAAAACCATCTGATATAACACAAGGACTTGCTTTTGGCTAGTTTAGTCTTTGAATGTTCTGTTCACGGTTGATATCGCAATGTTAAAACATCCAGCAAAGAAACAGCAAGGGGGAAGTGCAGATCTAAGGCCACTTGATTATATGTGTCTGGCTTTCTTATTCGCCATTTCCGCCATGTTCTTGCTTGCAATTCATATCTCCTCATTTAGTAACTGTTGTGACTCCAGCCTCATTTCCTGTTCCTTACTCTGATTTCCTGAAACATTGCATCTCTTTCTCAAGTCTTCCCTTTTATTTCTCATTTTCTGTTCGGTCTTCTCTCAGTCTTTCTCAATACAGAGGGAAGCAAGGAGACTAGGAGGAGAGGACGAGGAATCTAAAGAGCCAGGGTTAATGTAAATTATATTTCCTTGTCCTCTGTCCTTGCCTCCTCCTCAAAACGCATTGGAGAAGTATCTGAGGAGAAGAACCCCAGGTCTTCTGCTCCAATGTGCTTTGAGAAGGCTAGGAGAGGGGACATGAGGAATCTAGGAATTACAATTGATATCCATCCCAATTCAGGTCAGAATGGTATTGACAATGTCTAATGGCTTCTAATCACTCGGCTATGTACACTGCAGACATGGCAGTGCCATGTAGAGACAGGAAAATACTGTACTTCATTCATGGCAAAGCTTTCAGTCTTAAAATATTGATTTTGATACATTGTTATGGCCAACTTCTATGCCTCTAATGCATATGTACTGTAGTTGAATTGTAGTAAATATAATTTACTGTATTGTTGCACTTTTTCCTATGTGCTTTTTTTGTTTTCGTAAAAAGTGTATTTGTGATTGCTTACAAACAATTCCATCTGATTTAAAGGAATATTGTATTTTATTTCTGAATTTGAAAATGTTCCAAGTAAATATTTCTAGCTAATGGTGTTTTGTTGAATTTGTCCTAGTTGGTGTCAAAGAAGCACCTTTCACTGATTGCTCTCGTAAAGCGAGACTTCTGTCCAAACACCTAAGTCCAATAATTGCCTTGTTCCTTTTATGAATTAACCACGCCTTATTAGCATACAAGAACACCTCTTTCACTATTTCAGAATATGACTTACCTGATGACTCAAAGCACAATGTATAGCAATAAGTGGAAATGGGTAAAGTACAAAGAAAAATGTATTTAACATGTCATTTTTTAATATAATTCACAAAATCTTACATAAAGGAAATATGACATTAGGTCTAAAATGCAGAGGAAAAACATTTGACAGTCGAGCAGGTCTAGGATATTTTCAAAATGTTTACACAGCATTGGTCTTCCCATATACGGTAGTAATCATTTAGTGGAACAAGATGGAAGCTGAAAGAATTCAAACAATAGAAATAGAATGAGATTCTAATTCTATGATTGTAACAGTGTTAGCGCCATTGGAAGGTGATGAACAGTAAGAGACAGGCAGTAGTCTACTCCGTACATCATTCTCTGTCCAAAAACAGTGATTCACTACCTCCTTGACCTATGCTACTCCTGGACTAAACATAATCAGACTAAACAGTATATGGAGGTTAGATTTGTTTGATAAGAAGTATTGCCTTGACCTGCTGTATGTAGTCAGCTGTGGTCCTATATGTTTCCCTAACATAAAGAGTTCTGTGAATAAACAACACAACCGACAGAATAAAGCTTTTGAAATCATGATTGGCAGATAGCGTTGTTGAAGAGTGACAGTTGCACCATAATATGGATCTATTTTGTAGTCTTAATTATAAAGTGCCTTCAGAAACATCAGACACAAAAACAGATTTTAGGAGAAGGGAAGTCACACTTGAGATAAGGGCACAGGTAAACTATGACATAATGTAGTAACACTAGCAGTCGATGGAGGGATTAGAACTGCCTGTAAATTCTGGCATCCAAAAAGATTTCACTAAATTTCAGATTGGTGAATGCAGTGTTCACACTGGTATAACCAGGCTATGTAAGCAGGCTTTTTAAGTGTCTTTCTGCTGCTACCTAGGGGCAGAGGGCAGTCTGACTTGATGACCATTTCCAGATACTCAAAGTTTTATCAACATTACTGTGACTGGCAACAGAAGAAATGCTTTTTGTTCATTTAGAGTGAAATAAAAACCCAAGGAACAAAAGCTCACAATTTCCCCATCTGATTGTCATGGAACAGCACACCGTGAAGACATTTGACTGGCGCTACTATGTCAGCTTTAGCTACTAAACTCATGGTCCGGTTGACCCGTGTTTGAGGCCTTTCCACCTCCACTTTGGCCATGCTGTACTACCACATTCAGGTACAGGTAAAGGCTTTGAGAGTTTGAATAAACAGTTGACAATACTGGTAGGGGCCAAACCAGGCCTAGGCTTGAAGTTCAAGTGCACATTCTTCTAGGGCCTAACCTCTGTAGCTCATTTGTGTCAATAACATCACTTCCAGTCATAGGTGGAATAATAAGCTCTCGATTTCCCATAATTACGAAGTCTGACCAGATGTGGAGAAACTAAAATAAATAGCTAAAATTGCACAATTTATTGCTTCTTTGTGACTTGAGCCCACCCAGCACAGTGATATAAGTCAGTGGAGGCTGGTGGGGGGCACTATAGGAGGACAGGCTCATTGTAATGGCTAGAATACATGGAATGGTATCGAACACATCAAACATATGGAAACCACGTTTGACTCCGTTCCATTCATTCCATTTAAGCGCTTACAATGAGCCTGTTCTCCTATAGCTCCTCCCACCAGCCTCCTCTGATACAAGTATGTCCACAACCCTGGGTTCAAACTGTCTGACAGACACTGTCTGCACAGCATTCATAGTAGGAAGTCACTGACGGACTGGATGCCATTTCTCGGATCTCTGCTGGCAGTGGACATTGCTACTGACACAGAGGGCAAAAGAAAGGGGGAAGAGGCCAGTGATTTTGACTTACCTTAGTCAGGTAAAATAAAAGTTCCTGTCTTTTTTTACTAAGCTGTAGTCCAAGTCCCCATTGTATAATTTAACAGTAGTTTTTTACTCATTTGTGCATTTTCATTAGCATTACAGAGTCATGTTTTTTCAATCATCAACTTCAACCATGCTTTTCAACACAGACACCAGTCAGTCAGTATACTGAAAACATCTCTTTCTTCAAGAGCAAACAGTTTTGACAACCAAGGCCAGCAGTGTTCCCAACCAAGTCTCCTTTTTTGGTCATCCAAGTGGTTGATCATTTTTAGACAGAAGCTAAAAACTATACCTTCATACGTTTCGTTACAGTATGGTGCAATTGCAGTTTTTCTTAGAAAAAAGTGCTATCCTCATCATAACATGGAACCTCACAAACCCCACCCTAAATCTTCAGAAACAAATCGCTCCACCATCCAGAAGCATGGTCAGTTCTTTTTGCAGTAGTAGTACATCTATTTACACTGGTATCCAGCCAGGGAAACGGTGTCCCTCAGTCTCAGGACCTGCCCTGGTTTGTGTTCATCATAATATTGGGGAGCGCGTTACGCCTCTTCCTCCACGGTCCCAGGTCACGGGTATACCTCTTGATTTGCCGGAACCACTGCTGGGTGCGGGGTTTATCCGAGGCCCTAAAAACAAAGGCCTCCTTACGTATGTCCAGCACCTCAAAGGTGTCCTCGCAGTCAGGGTCGGCCGACACCACACAGTTGGCCAGGCGGATGGGCTCTCTGAGCACGGTGAACTTCCCACTGCTCTTGTCTTTGATGAGCACCAGCACACCGTCCCACACGCCGTGCTCCTGCTCCTCCACCTTGGCCTCGCTGTCCGTCTGAGACAGACCCTCTCCAGGCTGCTGCGTACGCACCATCAACAGACTCTGGATGTTCTGGAACTTGAGGCCTTTACTGCCCTTCTTTACCCACTGTCCGTCTGCAGGTTGGGAGAGCTGCAGGGGCCCCTCCATGACGAAGCGTGTGTTCTCCCTGGCCCAGCCCACAGTCTTCATGGACATCTCCCGCATCTCGATGTTAATGACCTCGCGGTTCTTGCGGCTGTCGCGGCGAAAGGAACGCAGAGTCCAGGTCAGGGTTCCTTCCTGCTTGGTCTTCATGTTGATGTGCTCCAGGTGAGACTCCACACGGCTCTTGGCTTCTCGGAGACGGCCATGGTCGGGGTGGCACTCCATGGTGACCTTGCTGATGCGGCTCAGGAGGAGGGGGTACTTGGTGACCCTCTGAAGGGGAGCCATGAGGAAGGAGCGCAGGTTCATACGCCGCAGGGCTGTGTTGTCATTCTGGGACACGTCCAGGAAGATCCTGAGAGAGAGAGTGAAAGAGAGAAGGAGAGAGACAGAGTGATATTAACATACTGTTTAATTGTGATCGTAGGCCAGAGAGTCTCAGATTTCATTGTAAAGTTGAGAGCAGTGGGAATCACAAGACAATACAGGGTGAGTCATTATAGGTGAGATGTGAAGTAGTTGCCTGGGTCTAAAAATAGTAATGACTTCATCACCGTTCTCAGAATAGGTCCAGTTATGAATTAATGACAACCTTCTGTCTCTTCCATTAAGAATAACACAGCGTAGTGGGAACTTAGGGTTCCAAGTTACTGTTCTTCTGCTCTTAGAGCACAGAAGAGAATTCTGCTCAGTGGAAATTTCCAAAACAACACGTTCTTTTTCACTTGATCTTGATCTTGAATAAGGAACATTTTTAAACCAAAGTTCCCTTATTTGTAACTATAATACAGAAAACAATAGTTGATAAAATCCTGCAAGTACCCGTACAGTATAAACTACCAAAATATAGGCGCATCAAATCTGGGACTGAGAGACTGAAAAACAGCTTCCACACTATATATACAAAAGTATGTGGACACCCCTTCAAATTAGTGGATTTAGCTACTTCAGCCACACCCGTTGCTGACAGGTGTATTAAATCGAGCACACAGCCATGCAATCTCCATAGACAAACATTGCCAGTAGAATGGCCTTACTGAAGAGCTTAGTGATTTTTAACGTGGCACCGTCATAGGATGCCACCTTTCCAACAAGTCAGTCGCAGTCGGCATTCCAATTCTTCCCAAAGGTATTTGATGGTGTTGAGGTCAGAGCTCTGTGTATAGACCAGTCAAGTTATTCCACACAGATCTCAACAAACCATTTCTGTATGGACCTCGCTTTCTGCACGGGGGGCATTGTCATGTTGAAACAGGAAAGGACCTTCCCCAAACTGTTGCCACAAATTTGGAAGCACAGAATCGTCTAGAATGTCATTGTATGCTGTATCGTTAAGATTTCGCTTCACTGGAACTAAGGGGCCTAGTCCGAACTATGAAAAGCAGCCCCAGACCATTATTTCTCCTCCACTAAACTTTATAGTTGGCACTATACATTTGGGCAAGTAGCGTTCTCCTGGCATTGAAGGCGTGTCCACATATTTTTGTATATATAATGTATATATTTATATTACGGACTCTGACATTGCTCGTTCACATATTTCTTAATTTCTTTCTTTTTCTTTTTGGGGGAATTGTGTGTATCGTTTTTTATTGTTCAGCATTACTGCAATGTTGGAGCTAGAAACATAAGCATTTTGCTGCACCTGCGATAACATCTGTAAAATATGTGTACGGGACAAATAAAATGTGAGTTGATCTTTGAAGTGTTACTTTACAGTCTTTACCTCAGCAGTTCTTTCTCCTTCTCCAGGGTGTTGAGCATGTTGACAGAGGTGGACTGCTGCAGGCAGTATGTCTGGAAGGCTGGCAGCATGTTGACAAACTCCAGGAACATCTCTCCAATGCACACTGTTAGCAGGTCCTCATCTCCCTGCAAGGGAACAAGCAGAGACATAGATTTAGAACATCTCTATAGGGCAATAGTATGACCACAGTGTCATCTCAGAACACAGAACCAAAACTTGTGTGCACTAGCTAGCTAGCTAACACGAGAGATTAACCACAGTGCAACCACAAGCCACTGTGTCACTTTTTCAACATGACTTATACCAAACTAAAAATCAATGATGCTTTTTGACGAATCACCAGGCCACTGATAACATGAGTGACTGGTGTTCTTTCTGAAGTAGGCTTATCACCTAGTCAATGACCACTGATAAAGAATAACGTGAGTGATTGGTTGTGGTTCTATCTGGCTCACCTGGTCGAAGGCCTGGTCAATGCTGTCCTGCAGGTGTTCAGTGAAGCGTTCGTTGACGTCTATGAGCTCCTGAACGTTGCTGAACACCACGGTCAGCTGTTCTGAGGTCAGCAGCCCGGCGCTCTGCATGGGACAGTAGAACTCCTCCTTGATGATCCTTAAGTCCTCCCCATAACTTGACTCTGTGTTCAGGAACTCCAAGATGGCTTCCTTCCTCTCTGTCCTCAGCTTGGAGCAGCGCTCACACATACTGGTCCCCTCCCCCTCTGTTCGGGCCACCCCGTGCCCGTCTCTCTGGCCACAGTCTGGGCAGGGTCTCTGGGCCTCCCAGGCCCTGAGAGAGGCAGAGGGTCTCTTCCAGCCGTGGGCCAGGCAGGGTCCAATCCCGCTGTCCACCCGTTCCACCTCGGCCCCTCCACTGTGGTGTACTCTCCGGGGTTCGTCGTCATCATCGCGGTCGTCACACAGGCCCACCACACCACTGTCGGCACTTAGGCTGCTCACGGTGCTCCAGCGGTGCTGTCCACCACGCGCCACACCCAGACTCCCTAGACGCTCTTCACCGCGGGGTTCAGAACGGACCCGCACCGAGGCAGGAGCTGTGGGACAAACACACACAAGAAGGGAGGTTAGAGACTAGTCACACAAGTGAACTGTTGTAGGCTTTTAGTTATACAGTTTTTTGGGACATAAGCAGTGGCGACCCGTCATTCAGGGCAGGTGGAGCCACCTGTTATAAGACCCACATTTTTAGCTAAAAAAAATAAATAATTATTATACATTATATTTTTTTTGCGGGGGCGGGGCTTACCTGTTTTGCATGTTATTTTGGCATTAATACGTGTCACATATCTGTTTACAAACAATGTAAAAATGTTTCTCTTTTCTCTTTTTTGGTTTATTGAGTAAGGCAGCTCCAAAATGCAGGTGTTTCAGCCTAGCTCAGTGCTTTCTGTGGTGGAGGGGCAGCCGGGGGAAAATACGGAGCGTAGGTGTTGGTAATGTTCTCTAGTTGCGCTATGATTAGCTCAGTGTTCTTGTCACTCGTGGGGACAGTATGTCACCGCCAAGTCTAAGTCTTTTGTCACCGCCAAGTCTTTTATTGGACTGATCATGTCAACATCATACTTTCAAAGTCTTAGCGACCGGGAGACCCATGGGGCGGCGCACAATTGGCCCAGTGTCGTCCAGGTTAGGGAAGGGTTTGGCCGGCCGGGATGTCCTTGTCCCATCGTGCACTAGCGACTCCTGTGGCGGGCTGGGCGCAGTGCACGTTGACGTGGTTGCCAGGTGTACGGTGATTCCTCCGACACATTGGTGCGGCTGGCTTCCGGGTTAAGTGGGCATTGTGTCAAGAAGCAGTGCGGCTTGGTTGGGTCGTGTTTCGGAGGACGCGCGGCTCTCGACCTTCGCCTGTCCCAAGTCCGTACGGGAGTTGCCGCGATGAGACAAGACTGTAACTACCAATTGGATACCACAAAATTGGGGAGAAAAAGCGATACATTTTTTTTATTTTTTATGATATCGCAAATTCAATAATAAGTGGTTTGGAAAGAATCAGTGACAGTGGCTAACTGCAAACATCACTGGCCCGCTATTCAGTGGAGTGGCTGTGTAGTCCCAAATCTGGGATTAAGTGTCTCTTTTCCAAGTTCCGTGCACAAAACAACTGTTAACTCAGAACTGCAAAAACTTGACTTCAGTGAGTTCAAAACAACTGGGAATTCCAGAAAAAACGAGCTCCGACTGGGAAATACGTTTTGACTGGTCATCCAACTCGGAATTGTAAGTCGGGAACTCGGGCCTCTTTCTAGAGCTACGACCTGAAGATCAATGACATCATAATGATTCAACCTTGTTTTTTTCTGAGTTTCCAGTTGCCTTGAAAGCACCATACATCTAGAGAATGCCAGACTTTAATGACAAAATTTGCCCACGAAGGACCGCCGTGCCACCTTCAAGTGAGCACAGCACAACAAGGTGGGTCCAAAAATGTATTGTATGCTTCTGCATAAATTATGTAATATGCCAGGGAGATATGTATACTGTAGCTAAGAAAGTAATACTAAGTGTATGTTGTGTAGTAAGCTGTTAGCAGCCCATGTGCCTCGCCCTAATAATTTGGTCTATTTACCCATCTTAATTTCGCCTACTGTTCTGACTTGGTGGTGCACATGTAGCCTATAACCTGTTTTAGAGGAACGTAATCATAAAATTTTGTAAGAGCTTTCATTGTCTGTTTATATGACCCTTTTATTTATCAGACGGTTCTAACTTGGTATACAGGGAGAACACTGTAAGAACGGCCCATGTTCTGAATTCTGTCGCTGTACATTTCAAACGTGCTAAACAAATATTTATATTGACTACGTCCATCCTAGCACGCTCATTAATGTCGTAATCGAAATTACGAATTGCCTATTATCTGCTTGTTGTCCCCTTATGCCATAGTTTGTACATCTCAATTGTCATTACATTTACATTACATTTAAGTCATTTAGCAGACGCTCTTATCCAGAGCGACTTACAAATTGGTGCATTCACCTTATGATATCCAGTGGAACAACCACTTTACAATAGTGCATCTAACTCTTTTAAGGGGGGGGGGGGGGTTAGAAGGATTACTTTATCCTATCCTAGGTATTCCTTAAAGAGGTGGGGTTTCAGGTGTCTCCGGAAGGTGGTGATTGACTCCGCTGACCTGGCGTCGTGAGGGAGTTTGTTCCACCATTGGGGTGCCAGAGCAGCGAACAGTTTTGACTGGGCTGAGCGGGAACTGTACTTCCTCAGAGGTAGGGAGGCGAGCAGGCCAGAGGTGGATGAACGCAGTGCCCTTGTTTGGGTGTAGGGCCTGATCAGAGCCTGAAGGTACGGAGGTGCCGTTCCCCTCACAGCTCCGTAGGCAAGCACCATGGTCTTGTAGCGGATGCGAGCTTCAACTGGAAGCCAGTGGAGAGAGCGGAGGAGCGGGGTGACGTGAGAGAACTTGGGAAAGTTGAACACCAGACGGGCTGCGGCATTAGAAACCACATTTGTATAAGCAAGTCAGCCATATCAGCTATGGTTTTTTAAAAGGCAGTAAATGAGGCTGAATGAACTGTTTCGCTGCCAGACAAGGCTCCGCTGAAATCCAGGTGTAGCAGTGGTAAGATGTTGGGACTGCTGTTGGGACAGCTTTATGTAGGCCCTAACAGTTTGTGGGCACCGTTTGTCACCGTTATAGTGCAATTAATGTATTGTTTAGTGTTGTGTTGTGTAGTGGCTTTGCTGGCATGCATCCCACTTTATATATATATTTTGCCCCCACCAAGATTTACATGCTAAAATCACCACTCGACATAAGCAACAAATGATTTTGTTCTAAGTGAACAAGAGACCTCCCGGCCTCATTTCAATGCTTGAACATTCATTACTTTGTTGTAATGCTTGTTGTAATGCTAAATGATAGAGATGGATTACATAGTCAGATATGTAAAGGACAATCCCCCCTCCCTTCTGTTCACCTCTAGGTTAAACCCTTGTTCTGGCATGTCAATAGTGCATAAAGGTCAACATTAACATAGAACCGTATAGTCCCAAACTCTCTATCTGCATTTTTGTCAAACATTTAGTTACTGACATAGCCTTGTTCTGTTAAATGTCCTCTACCTAAATTGTACTCTAAAAAACCCAATTAATGTTGATACAGTTGAAGTCAGAAGTTTACATACACTTAGGTTGGAATCATTAAAACTCGTCAACCACTCCACTCGTCAACCACTCCACAAATTTCTTGTTAACAAACTATAGTTTTGGCAATAAGGTTAGGACATCTACTTTGTGCATGACACAAGTCATTTTTCCAACAATTGTTTACAGAAAGATTATTTCACTTATAATTCACTGTATCACAATTCCAGTGGGTCATAAGTTTACATACACTAAGTTGACTGTGCCTTTAAACAGCTTGGGAAATTCCAAAAAATGATGTCATGGCTTTAGAAGCTTCTGATAGGCTAATTGACATCATAATTGACATCAGAACAGGGCTCCGGGCAGCCGAGCGGAAATGGAGGAAAACTCGCCTCCCTGCGGACCTGGCATCCTTTCACTCCCTCCTCTCTACATTTTCCTCTTCTGTCTCTGCTGCTAAAGCCACTTTCTACCACTCTAAATTCCAAGCATCTGCCTCTAACCCTAGGAAGCTCTTTGCCACCTTCTCCTCCCTCCTGAATCCTCCTCCCCCTCCCCCCCCCCTCCTCCCTCTCTGCAGATGACTTCGTCAACCATTTTGAAAAGAAGGTCGACGACATCCGATCCTCGTTTGCTAAGTCAAACGACACCGCTGGTTCTGCTCACACCGCCCTACCCTGTGCTCTGACCGCTTTCTCCCCTCTCTCTCCAGATGAAATCTCGCGTCTTGTGACGGCCGGCCGCCCAACAACCTGCCCGCTTGACCCTATCCCCTCCTCTCTTCTCCAGACCATTTCCGGAGACCTTCTCCCTTACCTCACCTCGCTCATCAACTCATCCCTGACCGCTGGCTACGTCCCTTCCGTCTTCAAGAGAGCGAGAGTTGCACCCCTTCTGAAAAAACCTACACTCGATCCCTCCGATGTCAACAACTACAGACCAGTATCCCTTCTTTCTTTTCTCTCCAAAACTCTTGAACGTGCCGTCCTTGGCCAGCTCTCCCGCTATCTCTCTCAGAATGACCTTCTTGATCCAAATCAGTCAGGTTTCAAGACTAGTCATTCAACTGAGACTGCTCTTCTCTGTATCACGGAGGCGCTCCGCACTGCTAAAGCTAACTCTCTCTCCTCTGCTCTCATCCTTCTAGACCTATCGGCTGCCTTCGATACTGTGAACCATCAGATCCTCCTCTCCACCCTCTCCGAGTTGGGCATCTCCGGCGCGGCCCACGCTTGGATTGCGTCCTACCTGACAGGTCGCTCCTACCAGGTGGCGTGGCGAGAATCTGTCTCCTCACCACGTGCTCTCACCACTGGTGTCCCCCAGGGCTCTGTTCTAGGCCCTCTCCTATTCTCGCTATACACCAAGTCACTTGGCTCTGTCATAACCTCACATGGTCTCTCCTATCATTGCTATGCAGACGACACACAACTAATCTTCTCCTTTCCCCCTTCTGATGACCAGGTGGCGAATCGCATCTCTGCATGTCTGGCAGACATATCAGTGTGGATGACGGATCACCACCTCAAGCTGAACCTCGGCAAGACGGAGCTGCTCTTCCTCCCGGGGAAGGACTGCCCGTTCCATGATCTCGCCATCACGGTTGACAACTCCATTGTGTCCTCCTCCCAGAGCGCTAAGAACCTTGGCGTGATCCTGGACAACACCCTGTCGTTCTCAACTAACATCAAGGCGGTGGCCCGTTCCTGTAGGTTCATGCTCTACAACATCCGCAGAGTACGACCCTGCCTCACACAGGAAGCGGCGCAGGTCCTAATCCAGGCACTTGTCATCTCCCGTCTGGATTACTGCAACTCGCTGTTGGCTGGGCTCCCTGCCTGTGCCATTAAACCCCTACAACTCATCCAGAACGCCGCAGCCCGTCTGGTGTTCAACCTTCCCAAGTTCTCTCACGTCACCCCGCTCCTCCGCTCTCTCCACTGGCTTCCAGTTGAAGCTCGCATCCGCTACAAGACCATGGTGCTTGCCTACGGAGCTGTGAGGGGAACGGCACCTCAGTACCTCCAGGCTCTGATCAGGCCCTACACCCAAACAAGGGCACTGCGTTCATCCACCTCTGGCCTGCTCGCCTCCCTACCACTGAGGAAGTACAGTTCCCGCTCAGCCCAGTCAAAACTGTTCGCTGCTCTGGCCCCCCAATGGTGGAACAAACTCCCTCACGACGCCAGGACAGCGGAGTCAATCACCACCTTCCGGAGACACCTGAAACCCCACCTCTTTAAGGAATACCTAGGATAGGATAAAGTAATCCTTCTCACCCCCCCCCCCCCCCCTTAAAAGATTTAGATGCACTATTGTAAAGTGGCTGTTCCACTGGATGTCATAAGGTGAATGCACCAATTTGTAAGTCGCTCTGGATAAGAGCGTCTGCTAAATGACTTAAATGTAAATGTAATTTGAGTCAATTGGAGGTGTACCTGTGGATATATTTCAAGGCCTACCTTCAAACTCAGTGACTCTTTGCTTGACATCATGGGAAAATCAAAAGAAATCAGCCAAGACCTCAGAAAAATAATTGTAGACAAGTCTGGTTCATCCTTGGGAGAAATTTCCAGATGCCTGAAGGTACCACGTTCATCTGTACAAACAATAGTACGCAAGTATAAACACCATGGGACCGCGCAGCCGTCATACCGCTCAGGAAGGAGACGCGTTCTGTCTCCTAGAGATGAACGTACTTTGGTGCGAAAAGTGCAAATCAATCCCAGAACAACAGCAAAGGACTTTGTGAAGATGCTGGAGGAAACAGGTACAAAAGTATCTATATCCACAGTAAAACAAGTCCTATATCAACATAACCTGGAAGGCCGCACATTAAGGAAGAAGCCACTGCTCCAAAACCGCCATAAAAAAAGCCAGACTACGGTTTGCAACTGCACATGGGGACAAAGATCGTACGTTTTGGAGAAATGTCCTCTGGTCTGAAGAAACAAAAATAGAACTGTTTGGCCATAATGACCATCGTTATGTTGGGAGGACAAATGGGAGGCTTGCAAGCCGAAGAACACCATCCCAACCGTGAAGCACGAGGGTGGCAGCATCATGTTGTGGGGGTGCTTTGCTGCAGGAGGGACTGGTGCACTTCACAAAATAGATGGCATCATGAGTAAGGAGAATTATGTGGATATATTGAAGCAACATCTCAAGACATCAGTCAGAAAGTTAAAGCTCGATCGCAAATGGGTCTTCCAAATGGACAATGACCCCAAGCATACTTCCAAAGTTGTGGCAAAATGGCTTAATGACAACAAAGACAAGGTATCGGAGTGGCCATCACACCGCCCTGACCTCAATCCTATGGAAAATTTGTGGGCAGAACTGAAAAAGTGTGTGCGAGCAAGGAGGACTACAAACCTGACTCAGTTACACCAGCTCTGTCAGGAGGAATGGGCCAAAATTCACCCAACTTATTGTGGGAAGCTTGTGGAAGGCTACCTGAAACATTTGACCCAAGGTAAATAATTTAAGGGCAATGCTACCAAATACTAATTGAGTGTATGTAAACTTCTGACCCACTGGGAATGTGATGAAAGAAATAAAAACTGAAATAAATCATTCTCTCTACTATTATTCTGACATTTCACATTCTTAAAATAAAGTGGTGATCCTAACTGACCTAAAACAGGGAATTTTTACTAGGATTAAATGTCAGGAATTGTGAAAAACAGTTTAAATGTATTTGGCTAAGGTGTATGTAAACTTACGACTTCAACTGTAAGTCCAAAAGAATACAATATTTAAACTGCTGATGCCATTCAAACCAATGAGGGTTCAGAACTTTAATAAAGCCGATTATCTCAGAATCATCTTTTAGCAGATGGAACCTTATAGTCACAAGCTCACGATATGGCATATTGACTAACATATTCCCTAACATGTCAGATAGTTTCATGTTGAGGAGACAGAGTGTTAACACAAAGGGAATTGAAGAGTGAAAGCTCAGAAATAGGGTCAATATGTTGTTATATAACCCATCCCTACACTCTTAGAAAAAAGGGTTCTTCGGCTAACCTCATAGGAGAACCATTTTTGGTTCCAGGTAAAACCCTTTTTGGTTCCAGGCAGAACTCTTTTGGGTAGAACCCTCTGGATATAGGGTTTTTCAAATGGTTCTCCTATGGGGACAGCCGAATAACCCTTTTAGGTTCTAGATAGCACCTTTTTTTCTAAGAATGTATCGTAAAGAGACAAAACTTAATAGGCTTCTACTCTTCAAAACAGGCCCAATCTTAAATTACTGTAAGGGCCTCTGAAAAAAGCTATTTAAAAATCATACACGATAGCTAGTTACTTTATACTGATTCAGATGGCTGCCCTGCACACAATCGGAGGAGAACAGAGAGCTCAGGCTCTAAGAGTGCAGTGATTCGGAAAGATCTAAACTGTCCTGAAGGAAGCTGTTTCAATAGCAAAGACACAATCAGACTGCAGTGGTGAGGTCCATAACGTAAAGCTAGCACTTTAGAGAGAGAGGTCACAGTCAAGAATAATACTATTTGTTGCATGACACGATAGCCTGAGGTTGGGTTCATGTGTGTGTGGGTGTTTGTTTCTTAACCTGGCTCATTGTTAGAGTCTCTGTGCCTGTACAACATGGGCTCCATGCCAGACAAGGCCGCTGGGAAGACTGCCCAAAGGGTAAGTAGGATGAGAAGGGTGAGTGTAATGAATCTTGTGGGTAGTTGGGTGGAAGGGTGCGTTGTCAGGATTGGTTAGGGGAATTACCCCCGAAGAGAGGTTAGTGTTAGGGGTTCAATGACAAAGTAGGTAGGATCGTACACAAAGTAGACTCCAATATCTTCCTTTTGCGATTTTAATGCCTTTTTTGCAGCAGCAGCAGCAGGGGACTAGAATAGGGCCCACTCATTCAAACACACACCTTTACTGTAGCCCGTATCATCCCATCGGGACATTTGGTTTGTACAACACTAGAGACAAGACACCCATGTACAGTAGCTCCACCCACCGATGTCCCTGTCCCGTCGCTGGCTGTGGAGGCGTGCAGCGGCAGCGATCTTCATCTCCAGCTGTTTGCGCTTGGCGGCGTCGGCCGGCATGGGGTCGCTGTAGTGGGGCCGGAGGCGGCACTCGCGCTGGGCCCTCACCGATTCGGCCGGTTCATAAGCTGCGTCCGAGCTGGAGCGCCTGCAGCCCAGGCCAGAGTGCTGCTGATTGGAGAGAGACACCTGTCAATCAACTGAATATGTCAACAGCTATTGAAAGAGCCAATGGTGTGTTAGAGACAGAGTGAGAGGGAGATGGTAACGTGAGAGACCTATAGAATGTGGGTTGGCTGTATTACACACTCAGGGGCCTGAGAGCATGTACTGTAGCATACAATTTTCCTGCTAATGGTGCCATCACCATCTCAATCTCAACAGATATTGATCCATTCTGAACCTGGCAGGTTTGACTAATGAAATGGTGTTTAATATCCTGAGAGATAGACTGTACTGTTAATATGATACTAGAGGTCGACCGATTAAGATTTTTCAACGCCGATACCGATTATTGGAGGACCAAAAAAAGCCGATACCGATTAATCGGCCAATTTTATATATATATATTTGTAATAATGACAATTACAACAATACTGAATGAACAATGAACACTTTTATTTTAACTTAATATACTACATAAATAAAAATCTATTTAGTCTCAAATAAATAATGAAACATGTTCAATTTGGTTTAAATAGTGCAAAAACACAGTGTTGGAGAAGAAAGTAAAAGTGCAATATGTGCCATGTAAAAAAGCTAACGTTTAAGTTCCTTGCTCAGAACATGAGAACATATGAAAGCTTGTGGTTCCTTTTAACATGAGTCTTCAATATTCCCAGTTAAGAAGTTTTAGGTTGTAGTTATTATAGGAATTATGACGCGTCGACTATTTCTCTCTATACCATTTGTATTTCATATACCTTTGACTACTGGATGTTCTTATAGGCACTATAGTATTGCCAGCCTAATCTCTGGAGTTGATAGGCTTGAAGTCATAAACAGCACTGTGCTTCAAAGCATTGCTAAGAGCTGCTGGCAAACGCAGTAAAGTGCTGTTTGAATGAATGCTTACGAGCCTGCTGCTACCTACCACCGCTCAGTCAGACTGCTCTATCAAATATCAAATCATAGATTCATTATAATAAACACACAGAAATACGAGCCTTTGGTCATTAATATGGTCAAATCCGGGAAACTATCATTTCGAAAACAAAAAGTTTATTCTTTCAGTGAAATACGGAACCGTTCCGTATTTTTTTGAATGGGTGGCAACCCCAAGTCTAAATATTGTTGTTACATTGCACAACCTTCAATGTTATGTCATAATTATGGCAAATTCTGGCAAATTAATTGCGGTCTTTGTTCGGAAGAAATGGTCTTCACACAGTTCGCAATGAGCTAGGCGGTCCAAACTGTTGCATATACCCTGACTCTGCTTGCACTGAACCCAAGAGAAGTGACACAATTTCCCTAGTTAATACTGCCTGCTAACATGCATTTCTTTTAACTAAATATGCAGGTTTAAAAATATATACTTCTGTGTATTGACTTTAAGGAAGGCATTGATGTTTATGGTTAGGTACATTTGTGCAACGATTGTGCTTTTTTCGCGAATGTGCTTTTGTTAAATCATCACCCGTTTGGCGAAGTTGAAGTAGGCTATGATTCGATGATAAAATAACAGGCACCGCTTTGATTATATGCAACGCAGGACAAGCTAGTGAACCTAGTAATATCTTCAACCATGTGCAGTTAACTAGTGATTTATGTGAAGATTGATTGTTTTTTATAAGATACATTTAATGCTAGTTAGCAACTTACCTTGGCTCCCTGCAGCCACAAGGTCCTTTTGATGCTGCACTCGCGTAACAGGTGGTCAGCCTGCCACGCAGTCTCCTCGTGGATTGCAATGTAATCAGCCATAATCGGTGTCCAAAAAGGCAGATTACCGATTGTTATGAAAACTTGAAATCGGCCCTAATTAATCGGCTGACCTCTATATGATACCCTTGACTCTGAAAGGCTGTCAATGTTGTATGTACTCAGACAGACCAAGGGCACATATCTGTGTCTGTTTCCTTCACGGAATGACTTGGGAAGCATTGGAATGGAATGGGAACGCTAGGGAAGCATTGGAATGGAATGGGAATGCTAGGGAAGCATTGAATGGAATGTGAACGCTAGGGAAGCATTGGAATGGAATGGGAACGCTAGGGAAGCATTGGAATGGAATGGGAATGCTAGGGAAGCATTGGAATGGAATGGGAATGCTAGGGAAGCATTGGAATGGAATGGGAATGCTAGGGAAGCATTGGAATGGAATGGGAATGCTAGGGAAGCCTTTGGGATTTTAGAAAATACCCCAAATACTAGAGACAACATTATGAGTCTATTATAGCCTGACACAATGGCACCAATGCTAGGTGGATTGCATTGGTGTAAGTCAAATGATTCCTGCATACATCATGGTGGGCCTCATCATGGAACTAAAGATCAGGTGAAAGTTCATCAGACTGACAGGGTGACCCTCTGACCCCTCACCTCTCTACAGACGCTCATTCAGCATCATTAGTGATCGACATAGCTGAATGACAGCAGCTCATTGATTGACAGGTTATCATCAATTGGCCCCCAAACTGCTAACGTCTAGACTCTGTGGTTCCTAGCATCAGCTTGATAAACAACACATAGCTGCAGACCTACGCATGATAAACAACATGACTGTGGCTGAAAACAAAGGGCATTGGGGTATGTTTTCATATCCAATGAGACACAGGTGGGAAATATGACACGTAGCTAGGGCTCAGGTATCACACAGAATAATGAATGACTCGGTTGGATGCGGGTATTAATGAATTGCCGTTGGCCATGACTGGAAAAATGCACTGCCATTCTCCATGCATTGAATAAGCCGGTGCATGCAACAGCAACAATGACTGAGCTATGAACAAAAAGCAGTGGTGGAATATATGATGTTAGCGTTCGTTCTCACCTATAGCATCCTTCCTCATACAAAATACATGACGGACTGTCAGCCATAAACCCAACTACCCTGGTTGTCGATACGTGATGCTTGATGCTGTAACCTCAACCCCAGCAGAGGCAGAGACGTGTTGGTTGAATTATTGCACAAATTAACACAATGCAACGACAGCTACCGACAGACGGCTAGCAGCTGGGTAGCTGCGTTTCACACAGAGAGGACAGGAGGACAGACAGCCGAGCCAGCCAAGCAGAACAGCACACAGATGAGATGAAGAAGCCCCGTCAGTTACCACCATGAACCTGCTCTTTAATCCTCCCCCTCTGCTGAGTCCTGTTCCCAGGCAGATGCAGAGCTGAGCTGGGAGGAAGACTCTGAGGCTGTGGCTGTAGCTGCATGCCTGCCTGCCTGCGGTTGTCAGGGGCTCATCACAGACGTCTGTCTGGCTCTGTGTGTGTGTCTGCAGCCTCCTGCCTGCTGCCTGCCTGGAAACGCAGTCCCTCTGTTCTGTTCTGCTCTGATCTGCCCTAACCATCCTCACATGCCCCTGTCTGTGTGCGTGATACAGCCCACCACTGTCTCCAGCATATTGAGTGAGAGACAGATAGAGAGAAAGGGTCAAAAATGAAAATGAATAATGATGTGGTGAAGAGAGAGAGAGAGAGAGAGGGGAGAGAGATTCCGCTTACGCATTCTGCAGTTAGTTCTTCTCCTCCTCCTGCTGCAGGCTTGTCGCAAGCCTCCTCTCCACAGGCCGTCGCGGTTGTCATGGAGACGGTGGAGGATTGAAAATCTGGTGGGGGAGCGATGTTAGTGCTGTCGTCCTGGTCACCTGACAGCCTGACGGGGGCCTCTGCCGCTGCAATCTCTGCACTGCAGCTGGAGACAGAGGGAGGAGGGAGAGGGGGGGAGGTAAGGGAGAGAGAGAGAGAGAGAGAGAGTAGAGAGAGGTAAAAGGAGAGAGAGAGAGAGAGAGAGAGAGAGAGAGAGAGAGAGAGAGAGAGAGAGAGAGAGAGAGAGAGAGAGAGAGAGAGAGAGAGAGAGAGAGAGAAAGAAAAAGGGAGAGAGAAAGACAAAGGGAGGGAGAGAAAGACAGGGACAGAGAGAGAGAGAGAGAAAAGGAGAGAGAGAAAGGGAGAGAGAGGGGGGGGGAATGACGAGAGGTGTTGGAGAAGACAGAACAGGAGAGGATGGAATTATGATTCCTGGCACTTCTCTCCTCTCCTCCCACCATTCATATCATTCAGTTTCATCCTCCCTTCCTCCTCCTCCCTTCCCACTGTCCCCCTTCACCACTCCAGGGACTTACTCCATTCTCTTCTCCTCTCTCTCCCCGGCAGAGGGACTCAGGGGCTGGGTAATGAGACACATCAATTCCCATTAATAACACCTGCACTCCTGGAACAGATGATGGACCACAGGGCAGGATGCTGCCTCCCTCCCTCACTCCACACCACATGGACCACAGGGCAGGATGCTGCCTCCCTCCACACCACATGGACCACAGGGCAGGATGCTGCCTCCCTCCACACCACATGGACCACAGGGCAGGATGCTGCCTCCCTCCCTCGCCCCACAGCACAACTCACTCTCTACCTGCATCATACATCTGTCTGTCTGTCTCTCTGGTTCCTTTGTGCGCCGACCAGCCCCACACACACACACACACACACACACACACACACACACACACACACACACACACACACACACACACACACACACACACACACACACCCCCACACCCACACACACACACACACACACACACACACACACACACACACACACACACACACACACACACACACACACACACACACACACACACACACACACACACACAGAATGCACATGAGAACAGACCAGTCTGCCTGCCACAACATGTCGTCGGTTCACGTCACATTGTAATTGACTGCGCTAGACGGACAATGGGGACAAAAATCTCAATTTCCTTCCCAAAAATCCATTTAAATTTCTCTCTGACACAAAAATAGCCTAGCTATTTGGCCAGGGATGTAAATTGTACGCTAATCAATATTCTAGATTTGAATAATTTTTGTCAATCATCAATGTGTGAAAGTCATTATTTATCATGTTTACTTGTATATTTGTTTTGTCATCACATGACATTATTTAAAAGATCTTGTCTCTCTAGCCTCATTTAACCTGCTCTACTGCCATCTCTCTCTGGTCTGTCATGTAAATAACCTCCAGGAATTTGCATGAGGTCTCCTCTATTAATTGGCATGTTACACAACTCTGTGCTGTACCTGTCTGATGCCTCCCTCTCTAACCCATTCATTCTCAGCTCGTCATAGACCCGCCAGAGGAAGATCTGCCTGCACCACCGTCACACACTAACCAGAGAAAGCACACACATCTGCACACACACTTTCTACATTTACATTTGAGTCATTTAGAAAACGCTCTTATCGAGAGCGATTTACAGTAGTGAGTGCATACATTTAATACTTTTTTCATACTGGTCCCCCGTGGGAATCAAGCGCCATGTTCTACCAACTGAGCCACGCACGCACGCGCACGCACGCACGCACACACACACACACACACACCAATTGACCTACCCATTAGCAACACTCACTAGTAGTTCTGAAGTCTTTAAAATGCAACAAAGCAACAAAAAATAACTCTGCCCCCGAATCTTCAGATGGTGCAGGTGCCAGGGGCTACACGGAATAATGAATATGCTCCTTCTTTAGGTTTGCATCCCAAATAGCACCCTATTTCCTATATAGTGCACTACTTTATATCAAGGCGCATAGGGCTCTGGTTAAAAGTACAGCACAATGTAGGGAACGCGTAGGGAGCCATTTGCGATGTAGCTTAGAACGAGGCAATAAAACAGACGCTGCTGCCGGCGTTTCCTTCCAGTTGGAATAACTGTCATTAAAACCTTTCCCTACAGATATTACCTGTCAGCCTGTGTGATACATTTGGGATAATACCCTGGAACTTAATTTATTAGCCTATCACACGTCCCTGCCTGCGGTACAATGTGACATTGAAATTAGTATATAGTCGCCATAGAGTGCATTCGCAAAGTATTCAGACCACTTGACTTTTTCCACATTTTGTTACGTTACAGCCTTATTCTAAAATGGATTACATTTTTCCTCTTCAATCTACACACAATACCCCATAATGACAAATCGAAAAGAGGTTTTTAGAACTTTTTGCAAATGTATTACAAATAAAAAACAGAAATACTTTATTTACATAAGTATTCAGACCCTTTGCTATGAGACTCAAAATTGACCTCAGGTTCATCCTGTTTCCATTGATCATCCTTGAGATGTTTCTACAACTTGATTGGAGTCTACCTGTGGTAAATTCAATTGATTGGACATGATTTGGAAAGGCACACACCTGTCTATATAAGGTCTCACAGTTGATAGTGGCAAAAAAAACAAGCCATGAGGTCGAAGGAATTGTCCGTAGAGCTCATAGTCGGGATTGTGTCGAGGCACAGATCTGGGGAAGAGTACCCGAAAATGTCTGCAGCATTGAATGTCCCCAAGAACACAGTGGAATCCATCATTCTTAAATGGAAGAAGTTAGGAACCACCAAGACTCTTCTAGAGTTGGCCGCCTGGCCAAACTGAACAATTGGGGGAGAAGGGCCTTGGTCAGGGAGGTGACCAAGAACCCGATGGTCACTCTGACAGAGCTCCAGAGTTCCTCTGTGGAGAAGGGAGAACCTTCCAGAAGGACAATCATCTCCACCAATAAGGCCTTTATGGTAGAGTGGCAAGACGGAAGTCACTCCTCAGTAAAAAGCACATGACAGCCCGCTTAGAGTTTGCCAAAAGGCACCAAAAGGACTCAGAAAATTCTCTGGTCTGATGAAACCAAGATTGAACTCTTTGGCCTGAATGCCAAGCGTCACGTCTGGAGGAAACCTGCCACCATCCCTACAGTGAAGCATGGTGGTGGTAGGATCATGCTGTGTGGATGTTTTTCAGAGACAGGGACACTTGTCAGGATCGAGGGAAAGATGAACGGAGCAAAGTACAGAGAGATCCTTGATGAAAACCTGCTCCAGAGCGCTCAAGACCTCAGACTAGAGAGATGGTACACCTTCCAACAGGACAATGACCCTAAGGACACAGCCAAGACAATGCACGAGTGGCTTCTGGACAAGTCTCTGAATTTCCTTGAGTGGCCCTGCCAGAGCCCGGACTTGAACCCGATCTAACATTTCTGGAGAGACCTGAAAATAGCTGTGTAGCGACGCTCCCCATCTAACTTGACAGAGCTTGAGAGGATCTGCAGAGAAGAAGGAAGAAACTTCGCAAATACAGGTGTGCCAAGCTTGTAGCGTCATACCCAAGAGGACTCGAGGCTGTGATCGCTAAGGAAAGGGTCTGAATACTTATGTAAATTTGATATTTAAGCTTTTTATTTTTAATACATTTGAAAACATTTCTAAAAACCTGTTTTTGCTTTGTCATTATGTGGTATTGTGAGAGGAAAAATGTAATCTATTTTAGAATAAGGCTGTAACGCAACAAAATGTGGAAAAAGTCAAGGGGTCTGAATAATTCCAAATGCACTGTATAGCCATCATATATACTGTATGTTTGTATGAAACCATATATTCTAAATATATTAGTAGGCCTAATAAATCTCTCTATTCATGTTTAAATATTAAAGTCCCTGTTAGGGGAAAATAGGACATTAAAACCATAACGTGTGTGTATTTGTCATTAGGAAAGAGAGAGCCCAGAGCTTAAGCACACCCAAGAGCACTGTTCCAGTGCTTTCCGTTAATAGATCCCTGCTCCACCATCCCATCAGGTGTATACTACAGTATAATACATGGGAATAGCATTGTAATTGCCTGGTGAAAAAGCCATCAGACTAGCCACAGTTCGATAGCCATCATGATTGCAAGCCTGTATGGGACACTGAGGAGCGCTAACACAAAGACTTGTTTAGTGGAGTCAAGAGAGACTGAGACTGGTTAAAACTAGACCCTTGCATAGCATTAGAAAATGCATATGCATGCATAGCATTAGAAAATTACACATTTTTAATGACCAACTTGATGCTATTAAAGGTCAAATTAAAACCTACTAAGAATATATTGTATGAACATACTGTATATTACAACACAATAGCCTACATACATGTATTAAACCCCTTGGTAATAGCTACCTCATAAATTCTAGCAATTCATAAGCAGCATGGGGATGAGAAACTATTAAACATCCCCCTGTCCCCTGTACTCTGTCCCCCGTTCCCTGTCCTTCGTTCCCTGTCCTCTGTTACCTGTCTTCTGTCCCCTCTCCTGTCCTCTGTCCTCAGGTCCCATGTCCGACATGTGTGAGGAGTGTCATTTTTGAAAGTGTGTCACACAGCTTTCCTGTCTGGCGAAACTACCACCTGCAGTATATCGTCTGTGGTATCATGCAGCTCAGTCTACAGTCTGTATGATCCATCATCACCCCTAGCACTGTCTGACTCTGCAGACAGAGGTGACAGACACCGTGATATTTATGAGTGAGAGGTGACAGACACAGTGATATCTATGGGTGAGAGGTGACAGACACAGTGATATATATGGGTGAGAGGTGACAGACACAGTGATATCTATGGGTGAGAGGTGACAGACACAGTGATATCTATGGGTGAGAGGTGACAGACACAGTGATATCTATGGGTGAGAGGTGACAGACACAGTGATATCTATGGGTGAGAGGTGACAGACACAGTGATATCTATGGGTGAGAGGTGACAGACACCGTGATATTTATGAGTGAGAGGTGACAGACACAGTGATATCTATGGGTGAGAGGTGACAGACACAGTGATATCTATGGGTGAGAGGTGACAGACACAGTGATATCTATGGGTGAGAGGTGACAGACACAGTGATATCTATGGGTGAGAGGTGACAGACACAGTGATATCTATGGGTGAGAGGTGACAGACACAGTGATATCTATGGGTGAGAGGTGACAGACACAGTGATATCTATGGGTGAGAGGTGACAGACACCGTGATATTTATGAGTGAGAGGTGACAGACACAGTGATATATATGGGTGAGAGGTGACAGACACAGTGATATCTATGGGTGAGAGGTGACAGACACAGTGATATCTATGGGTGAGAGGTGACAGACAGAGTGATATCTATGGGTGACAGAAGGAGGCACAGTGGAGCAGCCTGACTGACTGTCATTTATGACACATAAAAAGAAGAATACAAGGCTATCCATTCCTCTCATGGTCACCACTGAAACTTACAATCCTACAACTCTTCTCTAGTATACTACACCTTGTACTGAGCCTGTTATACACCATAAGAGACTACTACAGACATGTCTCAGAGAAAATCTTCACCGTGTCTAAAGGCTCGCATAGACTGTACGATTTTAGCCATCCCATACAAAATGCCCAAGTTGTGGGCAAATTCTTAGGTCGTAAACGATTTTCTGACGTCTTGGCGCGTTCTATGTGACAGGCTCTAGGTCTGCTGATTATGTACCACTATGTGCGGTCTTAGGCTCTGAGAAAGTTCTGGCAGTGTCAGAAATGAGCTTTTATCATGTATTGTGTCTGGTGTCACGAGCTGATCCCGGTGACTGACCAATAGGAACACAGCTAGCTCTGAGTATGCATACAATAATATGAATAATGTGAAAAGTCAGATTAATATAATAGTTTGATTTAAGAGTTTACATGCTTGGCAAGAAGAACGATTTCCCAAATAATATTGTTTACACATCTGAAATCAAGCAACTTTTGCGGATTTTGATAAATGCCCAAAATTGCAAATTCAAAAAAACGTTCTACCACAACAACCATGTTATTTTTTGGAAGCCTATTTGATTCTGATTTCGGACATATACAGTTTGTACGTGAAACTTATTTATAAGATGCAAACTTTCAGTTTTTCCGAACTCATTTCACTCGTACATAAGCACAGAGGAAGGTTTGCGCTGCTAGTGCTGGCACATGTGCAGATCAAATACACCGCTGCAGTTGACGTAACCTAACATGCTGACCACACCGTTCGCGTTGCAAAATAAATGTACACATGTTATTCATCCAAACTGCTGGCGTGCGTCAACGAGCGTCTACGTAGCTAGGCGCTAAAATAGAACTTGATTCTATTTTTGACACTTGACGCACTGCAAGTCCCGCCTCTCCTATCTCCTCATTGGTTTTTAGGACCATATACCCATGTGGGTGATTGAAAGATGAACTGAGGTCCACACTCCTGTCCAGTTGGTGGTGGTAAGGCACCTTAAAGTTGGAGTAGAGGACCTTGTGCATTTCAGGTAAAATAACAACCCAATGTTTATATCCCAGGACAAATGAGCTAGCAACAGCAAGCTAGCTAGCTAAATTGCCATGAATGTTTCATGTGTTTCGACCTGTTCCCAAATTAATATAGTCGGTTCAGAGTTCATTTTGATATTTCAACCTGCGTGTCCTGATCACGTCTGGTGTGGATGGACAAAATCAACATGCGTGCGATAGAGCACGCGGACGCACGCGCCTGGTCTAGTCAGCATGTAAATCAACGACGCATACGTCGGCTGACCTAGCCTCACAAGCCAATAGCAGAATGTGACAACAGAACTGAAGCAAATCATACAATCTGGCCAGGTTGATATCAAGATTTTAATTTGATAACATCGCACAGTGTGACATGTAATAATATTAAAAGAGTGAATCTGATGTACAGTGTGGGAAGGCCTTGAGGCGACACATGTCTGTCTGAGTCTGAGTGAATGCTACATTGTCAGACTATGAACGATGCCAAATCAGGCTCTACATTTCTCCTTGATTTGCCTAACCACACCAGACTGGAGGCTTCATCTGTTTAGCAAACAGTATGCCTAAACCAGCTGCCACAGTGAGAGGGGGAGGAGGAGGGTGGCAGTGCCAACCTGAAGTGCCAACCAGCTGTCCTGTGACTGTGAGCCTATGGAGCAGGCCTGGGTTCAAACTGTATTTGAAATCTTTCAAATACTTTATCCGTCCTTGTTGGAACTTCCCTGGCGCAATGGAACCAATGAATAGTCCCAAAAGTGCACAAGCTATCCATCTGGCATTCCAGGCAGGCTCAATACAAACACTCAAAGTATGTGAAAGATTACAATTCCTATTTGAACCCAGTTGGGTCTGCTATGGAGATGATGTGTCAGACTGGAGACGGTAGACCCTGGCACAGCCACAACGGTCTCCTCTGGTAGCCAATCCTGTTAACTGTAAAAGCTGTTCATAATAAGCTGTGATAAATCAATAACAACACTAACACTAATGTCACCGTTGAAGAAAACCACTACAGCACACGCCATTGGATCCAATTTTACCATCAAAGAGCAGAAGCGGGATACAAAGCAAGCTTTTTGGCAAAAGCATGTGCATCCATCTTAAATGAAAACTAGCAGTAAATTAACTGGTAGATTTAGTGTTTAATATTCTAGTTTTCTTTTCTTGTTAATGATCTCTTTACATGGCTAAGGTCCAATTGAAATTCATTAACTTTGGCTTTCATCTTAGTAAGCACATACAGTAGCTTCCACAAAGCAATAAGGCAAACTCAGTTAGATAAATGCTTAATTACTGTAATGACTGAATCCCATTGATGATCCAATGACTGATGGGTCTCCCCCCAGCCCCTTCATCTTCAGCTTCACCTTTACCTTCACCTGCTTACTAACCTCTTCTTGATGAGGTCCAGGGCGGAGCCGATGAACCCATCCTTCATCTTGTACATCTTGGCTCCATAGCTGGAGAGGTCAGTCTTGTCCAGGAGCAGGGCTGGGCAGCAGCTGGAGGGGCCCTCTGCACTCTCCCTGTGTGGAGGAGGGAAGGGGACCTGGGAGGCCTGAGGCACACTGAGCCCCACATTAGGCCTTCTGTCCTGGGCCTGGGTATGATACATGGTCCCCTTCCCCTGGGTCTTACTGGAGGGCTGGAGGGGAGAGCGGGGAGTAGGGCCTGTGCATATAGGTTTGTTAGAGACTGTGGTCTGAATGTTGGCTTTTAGCTGGGGAGTAGGGCCAGTGAAGATGGGAGAGGATGAGTGCAAAGTGCTGGCTGTGGGAGTCTCTCCACTGCCTCTCCTCTCCCCGCTCCCCCTCTCCTCCCTCTCTTCACTGCCCCTCCTCTCCCCGCTCCCCCTCTCTCCACTGCCTCTCCTCTCCTCGCTCTCCCTCTCCTCCCTTTCTCCACTGCCTCTCCTCTCCCCGCTCCCCCTCTCCTCCCTCTCTTCACTGCCTCTCCTCTCCCCGCTCCCCCTCTCCTCCCTCTCTCCACTGCCTCTCCTCTCCCCGCTCCCCCTCTCCTCCCTCTCTTCACTGCCTCTCCTCTCCCCGCTCCCCCTCTCCTCCCTCTCTTCACTGCCTCTCCTCTCCTCGCTCTTGCTCTCCTCCTCCTGAGAGGACTGAGAGTCTCGCCATCCCAATGGGGCTGTCTGAGTCTTACAGTCTCTGCCTGTCCCTGGGCTCTGGCTGCCTGTACCAGTCTCTGGCGGTTGGTCTATAGTTGTTACTGTAGTAGCATTACTCCTGCTCTCTGTCTGTCCACTCTCTCCCTCTCTCTGTCTCATCCTCTTAAACTCCTTGAAGGTAGGGATGTGCAGGCGGCCCATAGGGGGCCTCTTACGCCCGGCTATGAGCTCAGCACTACTTCCAGTGACAGAGATGGACTCGGTGGGGAAGGACATGGCCATGTCTGGGGTCTGAGGGGTCTCCAGGGAGGCATGGAGGGCCAGGTTTGGGGTGCTGTTCTGCCGGCGGAGCTGAAGGCGTCTCAGAACCTCCTGCTTGATTTTCTCAGGGCTGGTGAGGTGCCGGACATACAGGGGTCTCCCAACGTACCTCTGGTGAGGGGATGAGTCCCTCTCTGAGCACCCCCTCAGGATGGGAGTGGTACTGCCTGGGGTTACCTGAGGTCGAAGAGGCTTCAGGGGTTCCGCTGCCGATCGAGCGCTTTGGAGGCGGAGCTTCTCCCTTAGCTCCTTCCTGCCATTGGTGGTAGCGTTCACCCCCCAGTCATCTGCGCCGGGGAACAGCCACTGGGGGAAGAGGGGCAGGTCCTTCCTCCCCAACCCCCCTAGGCCCCTCCCCAGGCGGGGGTGGGGGTAGAACGCCAGGCTCTCAGGACCGTAGCCCTGGGGCCCTGTCCCCTCCGAGGGCCCATCGTACCAGTGGCTGGTGGCAGTGCAGCGGAAGATGAACCCACTGTCCACACTGCCTCTGTAGGGGGCACAATACGGGGAACAGTAGAGGCCTGGTACAGACACAGAATTACTCCAGTTCAAGTTCTCCATGCTGCGGTAGAGTCTAGTTCCACAGCCTTGGTTCATGTTCCAACAGGGCCCTGGGTCCAGCCCCAGGCCTGACCCTGACCCCAACTCCAGCCCAGAGTCAGGACCCCTGGGTGGGTGCTGCACACTGTTGGTGGAGCAGTACCGGAGCCCCAGGTTAGTGAGTAATGCACTGCTGTTAGACCGTGGTATGAAGGGGCACTGGCCAGGGTATGGTGGGTAGGGAGGTACGCTGTGGCCTCTGAAGCCAGAGAGGGGTTGGGGCAGGGGGAAGTCAGTGAGGCTGAGGCAGGGCTCCCGATCCATGGTGAGACCAGCGGTGCAGGTGTAGCCCGCGAGGCCGTGGCCTTGGCCGGGGGAGCAGCCCGCTGAGGGGTAGTCACATGGTGGAGGGGCCTTCACGTCCGGCATGGCTGCAGTATGAGCCACCATAATTCAGAGAGAGGCTCCGGGAAACTGGCCCTAAAGGACAGAGATGAGACACACAGGGGAATGAGCTGGGAGATAGAGCACTGTTTGCAAACACACGCACACACGCTCAAGCACAAAAGCATGTGCACACACACACACAGACACAGACACACACACTGTCACAGTGCATCTATACGTGAGCTGTACTACACCATTTCAGGAATTGAATTTGAAGCACAAACACTGAGGGTTGTTGAGATAATCCTGGAAATGACAAATCCATTCCATACAGCACATACAGTACATACAGTACACACTGTACATACAGTACATACTGTACATACAGTACATACAGTACATACAGCACACACAGTACACACAGTACATACAGCATATACTGTACATACAGTACATACAGTACATACAGCACACACAGTACACACAGTACATACAGCACACACAGTACATACAGTACATACAGTACATACAGCACATACTGTACATACAGTACATACAGTACATACAGTACACACTGTACATACAGTACATACAGTACACACTGTACATACAGTACACACAGTACATACAGTACACACTGTACATACAGTACATACTGTACATACTGTACACACAGTACACACAGTACATACAGTACATACTGTACATACAGTACACACAGTACATACAGTACATACTGTACATACAGTACACACAGTACATACAGTACACACAGTACATACAGTACATACAGTACACACAGTACACACAGTACATACAGTACATACAGTACAGACAGTACATACAGTACACACAGTACACACAGTACATACAGTACATACAGTACACACAGTACACACAGTACATACAGTACATACAGTACACACAGTACATACAGTACATACAGTACAGACAGTACATACAGTACATACAGTACAGACAGTACATACAGTACACACAGTACACACAGTACATACAGTACATACAGTACAGACAGTACATACAGTACATACAGTACATGTCATGAATGAGATTACCATTATTTTAGATTACATTTTGATTATAGCTCCATGGTTGAGCTTCTGTAAGATGTTGATACTGTGGTTTTAGCCATGTGACAATCAACCATCGAAGAAAATATGACAATATGACACTAGGACAATTATACTAGGACAATTATACTAGGACAATATGACACTAGGACAATATGACACTAGGACAATATGACACTAGGACAATATGACACTAGGACAATTATACTAGGACAATATGACACTAGGACAATATGACACAAGGACAATATGACACTAGGACAATATGACACTAGGACAATTATACTAGGACAATATGACACTAGGACAATATGACACTAGGACAATTATACTAGGACAATATGACACTAGGACAATATGACACTAGGACAATTATACTAGGACAATATGACACTAGGACAATATGACACTAGGACAATTATACTAGGACAATATGACACTAGGACAATATGACACTAGGACAATTATACTAGGACAATATGACACTAGGACAATATGACACTAGGACAATATGACACTAGGACAATTATACTAGGACAATATGACACTAGGACAATATGACACTAGGACAATTATACTAGGACAATATGACACTAGGACAATTATACTAGGACAATATGACATTAGGACAATTATACTAGGACAATTATACTAGGACAATATGACACTAGGACAATATGACACTAGGACAATATGACACTAGGACAATATGACACTTGGAGAATATGACACTAGGACAATTATACTAGGACAATATGGCACTAGGACAATATGACACTAGGACAATTATACTAGGAAAATATGATACTAGGACAATTATACTAGGACAATATGGCACTAGGACAATATGACACTAGGACAATATGGCACTAGGACAATATGACACTAGGACAATATGACACTTGGACAATATGACACTAGGACAATGATACTAGGACAATATGACACTAGGACAATATGACACTAGGACAATATGTCACTAGGACAATTATACTAGGACAATATGACACTAGGACAATATGACACTAGGACAATTATACTAGGACAATATGGCACTAGGACAATATGACACTAGGACAATTATACTAGGACAATATGACACTAGGACAATATGACACTAGGACAATTATACTAGGACAATATGACACTAGGACAATTATACTAGGACAATATGGCACTAGGACAATATGACACTAGGACAATTATACTAGGACAATATGACACTAGGACAATTATACTAGGACAATATGGCACTAGGACAATATGACACTAGGACAATATGACACTAGGACAATATGACACTAGGACAATTATACTAGGACAATATGGCACTAGGACAATATGACACTAGGACAATTATACTAGGAAAATATGATACTAGGACAATTATACTAGGACAATATGGCACTAGGACAATATGACACTAGGACAATATGGCACTAGGACAATATGACACTAGGACAATATGACACTTGGACAATATGACACTAGGACAATGATACTAGGACAATATGACACTAGGACAATATGACACTAGGACAATATGTCACTAGGACAATTATACTAGGACAATATGACACTAGGACAATATGACACTAGGACAATTATACTAGGACAATATGGCACTAGGACAATATGACACTAGGACAATTATACTAGGACAATATGACACTAGGACAATATGACACTAGGACAATTATACTAGGACAATATGACACTAGGACAATTATACTAGGACAATATGGCACTAGGACAATATGACACTAGGACAATTATACTAGGACAATATGACACTAGGACAATTATACTAGGACAATATGGCACTAGGACAATATGACACTAGGACAATATGACACTAGGACAATATGACACTAGGACAATTATACTAGGACAATTATACTAGGACAATATGACACTAGGACAATTATACTAGGACAATATGACACTAGGACAATTATACTAGGACAATATGGCACTAGGACAATATGATACTAGGACAATTATACTAGGACAATATGACACTAGGACAATATGACACTAGGACAATTAGACCAGGCCAATTTGACACTAGGACAATATGACACTAGGACAATTATACTAGGACAATATGACACTAGGACAATATGACACTAGGACAATATGACACTAGGACAATTATACTAGGACAATATGACACTAGGACAATATGACACTAGGACAATATGACACTAGGACAATATGACACGAGGACAATATGACACTAGGACAATATGACACTAGAACAATATGGCACTAGGACAATTATACTAGGACAATTATACTAGGACAATATGACACTAGGACAATATGACACTAGGACAATATGACACTAGGACAATTATACTAGGACAATATGACACTAGGACAATATGACACTAGGACAATTATACTAGGACAATTTGACACTAGGACAATATGGCACTAGGTCAATATGACACTAGGACAATTAGACTAGGACAATTTGACACTAGGACAATTATACTAGGACAATTATACTAGGACAATTTGACACTAGGACAATATGACACTAGGACAATTATACTAGGACAATATGACACTAGGACAATATGACACTAGGACAATTAGACTAGGACAATTTGACACTAGGACAATATGACACTAGGACAATTATACTAGGACAATATGACACTAGGACAATATGACACTAGGACAATATGACACTAGGACAATATGACACGAGGACAATATGACACTAGGACAATATGACACTAGAACAATATGGCACTAGGACAATTATACTAGGACAATTAGACTAGGACAATATGACACTAGGACAATATGACACTAGGACAATATGACACTAGGACAATTATACTAGGACAATATGACACTAGGACAATATGACACTAGGACAATTATACTAGGACAATTTGACACTAGGACAATATGGCACTAGGTCAATATGACACTAGGACAATTAGACTAGGACAATTTGACACTAGGACAATTATACTAGGACAATTATACTAGGACAATTTGACACTAGGACAATATGACACTAGGACAATTATACTAGGACAATATGACACTAGGACAATATGACACTAGGACAATTAGACTAGGACAATTTGACACTAGGACAATATGACACTAGGACAATTATACTAGGACAATTATACTAGGACAATATGGCACTAGGACAATATGATACTAGGACAATATGACACTAGGACAATATGGCACTAGGACAATATGACACTAGGACAATTATACTAGGACAATATGACACTAGGACAATTATACTAGGACAATATGACACTAGGACAATTAGACTAGGACAATATGACGCTAGGACAATTATACTAGGACAATATGACACTAGGACAATATGACACTAGGACAATATGACACTAGGACAATTATACTAGGACAATATGACACTAGGACAATATGACACTAGGACAATATGACACTAGGACAATTATACTAGGACAATTATACTAGGACAATATGACATTAGGACAATTATACTAGGACAATTATACTAGGACAATATGACACTAGGACAATATGACACTAGGACAATATGACACTAGGACAATTATACTAGGACAATATGACACTAGGACAATATGACACTAGGACAATTATACTAGGACAATTTGACACTAGGACAATATGGCACTAGGTCAATATGACACTAGGACAATTAGACTAGGACAATTTGACACTAGGACAATTATACTAGGACAATTATACTAGGACAATTTGACACTAGGACAATATGACACTCGGACAATTATACTAGGACAATATGACACTAGGACAATATGACACTAGGACAATTAGACTAGGACAATTTGACACTAGGATAATATGACACTAGGACAATTATACTAGGACAATATGACACTAGGACAATTATACTAGGACAATTATACTAGGACAATATGGCACTAGGACAATATGATACTAGGACAATATGACACTAGGACAATATGGCACTAGGACAATTATACTAGGACAATATGACGCTAGGACAATTATACTAGGACAATATGACACTAGGACAATATGACACTAGGACAATATGACACTAGGACAATATGACACTAGGACAATATGACACTAGGACAATATGACACTAGGACAATTAGACTAGGACAATATGACGCTAGGACAATTATACTAGGACAATATGACACTAGGACAATATGACACTAGGACAATATGACACTAGGACAATTATACTAGGACAATATGACACTAGGACAATATGACACTAGGACAATATGACACTAGGACAATATGACACTAGGACAATTATACTAGGACAATATGACACTAGGACAATATGACACTAGGACAATATGACACTAGGACAATTATACTAGGACAATATGACACTAGGACAATATGACACTAGGACAATATGACACTAGGACAATTATACTAGGACAATATGACACTAGGACAATATGACACTAGGACAATTATACTAGGACAATTTGACACTAGGACAATATGGCACTAGGTCAATATGACACTAGGACAATTAGACTAGGACAATTTGACACTAGGACAATTATACTAGGACAATTATACTAGGACAATTTGACACTAGGACAATATGGCACTAGGACAATATGACACTAGGACAATATGACACTAGGACAATATGACACTAGGACAATATGACACTAGGGCAATTATACTAGGATAATATCACACTAGGACAATATGGCACTAGGACAATATGACACTAGGACAATATGACACTAGGACAATTATACTAGGACAATATGACACTAGGACAATATGACACTAGGACAATATGACACTAGGACAATATGACACTAGGACAATATGACACTAGGACAATATGACACTAGGACAATATGACACTAGGACAATATGGCACTAGGACAATATGGCACTAGGACAATATGTCACTAGGACAATTATACTAGGACAATATGACACTAGGACAATATGACACTAGGACAATTATACTAGGACAATATGGCACTAGGACAATATGACACTAGGACAATTATACTAGGACAATATGACACTAGGACAATATGACACTAGGACAATTATACTAGGACAATATGACACTAGGACAATTATACTAGGACAATATGGCACTAGGACAATATGACACTAGGACAATTATACTAGGACAATATGACACTAGGACAATTATACTAGGACAATATGGCACTAGGACAATATGACACTAGGACAATATGACACTAGGACAATATGACACTAGGACAATTATACTAGGACAATTATACTAGGACAATATGACACTAGGACAATTATACTAGGACAATATGACACTAGGACAATTATACTAGGACAATATGGCACTAGGACAATATGATACTAGGACAATTATACTAGGACAATATGACACTAGGACAATATGACACTAGGACAATTAGACCAGGCCAATTTGACACTAGGACAATATGACACTAGGACAATTATACTAGGACAATATGACACTAGGACAATATGACACTAGGACAATATGACACTAGGACAATTATACTAGGACAATATGACACTAGGACAATATGACACTAGGACAATATGACACTAGGACAATATGACACGAGGACAATATGACACTAGGACAATATGACACTAGAACAATATGGCACTAGGACAATTATACTAGGACAATTATACTAGGACAATATGACACTAGGACAATATGACACTAGGACAATATGACACTAGGACAATTATACTAGGACAATATGACACTAGGACAATATGACACTAGGACAATTATACTAGGACAATTTGACACTAGGACAATATGGCACTAGGTCAATATGACACTAGGACAATTAGACTAGGACAATTTGACACTAGGACAATTATACTAGGACAATTATACTAGGACAATTTGACACTAGGACAATATGACACTAGGACAATTATACTAGGACAATATGACACTAGGACAATATGACACTAGGACAATTAGACTAGGACAATTTGACACTAGGACAATATGACACTAGGACAATTATACTAGGACAATATGACACTAGGACAATATGACACTAGGACAATATGACACTAGGACAATATGACACGAGGACAATATGACACTAGGACAATATGACACTAGAACAATATGGCACTAGGACAATTATACTAGGACAATTAGACTAGGACAATATGACACTAGGACAATATGACACTAGGACAATATGACACTAGGACAATTATACTAGGACAATATGACACTAGGACAATATGACACTAGGACAATTATACTAGGACAATTTGACACTAGGACAATATGGCACTAGGTCAATATGACACTAGGACAATTAGACTAGGACAATTTGACACTAGGACAATTATACTAGGACAATTATACTAGGACAATTTGACACTAGGACAATATGACACTAGGACAATTATACTAGGACAATATGACACTAGGACAATATGACACTAGGACAATTAGACTAGGACAATTTGACACTAGGACAATATGACACTAGGACAATTATACTAGGACAATTATACTAGGACAATATGGCACTAGGACAATATGATACTAGGACAATATGACACTAGGACAATATGGCACTAGGACAATATGACACTAGGACAATTATACTAGGACAATATGACACTAGGACAATTATACTAGGACAATATGACACTAGGACAATTAGACTAGGACAATATGACGCTAGGACAATTATACTAGGACAATATGACACTAGGACAATATGACACTAGGACAATATGACACTAGGACAATTATACTAGGACAATATGACACTAGGACAATATGACACTAGGACAATATGACACTAGGACAATTATACTAGGACAATTATACTAGGACAATATGACATTAGGACAATTATACTAGGACAATTATACTAGGACAATATGACACTAGGACAATATGACACTAGGACAATATGACACTAGGACAATTATACTAGGACAATATGACACTAGGACAATATGACACTAGGACAATTATACTAGGACAATTTGACACTAGGACAATATGGCACTAGGTCAATATGACACTAGGACAATTAGACTAGGACAATTTGACACTAGGACAATTATACTAGGACAATTATACTAGGACAATTTGACACTAGGACAATATGACACTAGGACAATTATACTAGGACAATATGACACTAGGACAATATGACACTAGGACAATTAGACTAGGACAATTTGACACTAGGACAATATGACACTAGGACAATTATACTAGGACAATATGACACTAGGACAATATGACACTAGGACAATATGACACTAGGACAATATGACACGAGGACAATATGACACTAGGACAATATGACACTAGAACAATATGGCACTAGGACAATTATACTAGGACAATTAGACTAGGACAATATGACACTAGGACAATATGACACTAGGACAATATGACACTAGGACAATTATACTAGGACAATATGACACTAGGACAATATGACACTAGGACAATTATACTAGGACAATTTGACACTAGGACAATATGGCACTAGGTCAATATGACACTAGGACAATTAGACTAGGACAATTTGACACTAGGACAATTATACTAGGACAATTATACTAGGACAATTTGACACTAGGACAATATGACACTAGGACAATTATACTAGGACAATATGACACTAGGACAATATGACACTAGGACAATTAGACTAGGACAATTTGACACTAGGACAATATGACACTAGGACAATTATACTAGGACAATTATACTAGGACAATATGGCACTAGGACAATATGATACTAGGACAATATGACACTAGGACAATATGGCACTAGGACAATATGACACTAGGACAATTATACTAGGACAATATGACACTAGGACAATTATACTAGGACAATATGACACTAGGACAATTAGACTAGGACAATATGACGCTAGGACAATTATACTAGGACAATATGACACTAGGACAATATGACACTAGGACAATATGACACTAGGACAATTATACTAGGACAATATGACACTAGGACAATATGACACTAGGACAATATGACACTAGGACAATTATACTAGGACAATTATACTAGGACAATATGACATTAGGACAATTATACTAGGACAATTATACTAGGACAATATGACACTAGGACAATATGACACTAGGACAATATGACACTAGGACAATTATACTAGGACAATATGACACTAGGACAATATGACACTAGGACAATTATACTAGGACAATTTGACACTAGGACAATATGGCACTAGGTCAATATGACACTAGGACAATTAGACTAGGACAATTTGACACTAGGACAATTATACTAGGACAATTATACTAGGACAATTTGACACTAGGACAATATGACACTAGGACAATTATACTAGGACAATATGACACTAGGACAATATGACACTAGGACAATTAGACTAGGACAATTTGACACTAGGATAATATGACACTAGGACAATTATACTAGGACAATATGACACTAGGACAATTATACTAGGACAATTATACTAGGACAATATGGCACTAGGACAATATGATACTAGGACAATATGACACTAGGACAATATGGCACTAGGACAATTATACTAGGACAATATGACGCTAGGACAATTATACTAGGACAATATGACACTAGGACAATATGACACTAGGACAATATGACACTAGGACAATATGACACTAGGACAATATGACACTAGGACAATATGACACTAGGACAATTAGACTAGGACAATATGACGCTAGGACAATTATACTAGGACAATATGACACTAGGACAATATGACACTAGGACAATATGACACTAGGACAATTATACTAGGACAATATGACACTAGGACAATATGACACTAGGACAATATGACACTAGGACAATATGACACTAGGACAATTATACTAGGACAATATGACACTAGGACAATATGACACTAGGACAATATGACACTAGGACAATTATACTAGGACAATATGACACTAGGACAATATGACACTAGGACAATATGACACTAGGACAATTATACTAGGACAATATGACACTAGGACAATATGACACTAGGACAATTATACTAGGACAATTTGACACTAGGACAATATGGCACTAGGTCAATATGACACTAGGACAATTAGACTAGGACAATTTGACACTAGGACAATTATACTAGGACAATTATACTAGGACAATTTGACACTAGGACAATATGGCACTAGGACAATATGACACTAGGACAATATGACACTAGGACAATATGACACTAGGACAATATGACACTAGGGCAATTATACTAGGATAATATCACACTAGGACAATATGGCACTAGGACAATATGACACTAGGACAATATGACACTAGGACAATTATACTAGGACAATATGACACTAGGACAATATGACACTAGGACAATATGACACTAGGACAATATGACACTAGGACAATATGACACTAGGACAATATGACACTAGGACAATATGACACTAGGACAATATGGCACTAGGACAATATGGCACTAGGACAATATGACACTAGGACAATATGACACTAGGACAATATGACACTAGGACAATATGGCACTAGGACAATATGGCACTAGGACAATATGACACTAGGACAATATGACACTAGGACAATATGACACTAGGACAATATGGCACTAGGACAATATGACACTAGGACAATATGACACTAGGACAATATGACACTAGGACAATTATACTAGGATAATATGACACTAGGACAATATGACACTAGGACAATATGACACTAGGACAATATGACACTAGGACAATATGACACTAGGACAATATGACACTAGGACAATATGACACTAGGACAATATGGCACTAGGACAATATGGCACTAGGACAATTTGACACTAGGACAATATGACACTAGGACAATATGGCACTAGGACAATATGACACTAGGACAATATGACACTAGGACAATATGTCACTAGGACAATATGGCACTAGGACAATATGACACTAGGACAATATGACACTAGGACAATATGGCACTAGGACAATATGGCACTAGGACAATATGACACTAGGACAATTATACTAGGACAATTATACTAGGACAATATGACACTAGGACAATATGGCACTAGGACAATTATACTAGGACAATGATACTAGGACAATATGACACTAGGACAATATGGCACTAGGACAATATGACACTAGGACAATATGACACTAGGACAATATGGCACTAGGACAATATGGCACTAGGACAATATGACACTAGGACACGGGGACAGCAAGTCCCCACTCCACACAATGTCATTGTCCCTGAAGCGTGATTCCTTCCGTTGCCTTGAATAATCACAAAAACAGATTAAGCTGAACGGACAGTAATGAAGTTAGCCTTCGCCTTTCATTTTACTAATCAGAGAGGAGCGGTGGATTAGGAGGAGAGGAGAGAGAGAGAAAGAGAGAGGGAGAGAGGACACAGAGAGGGTGGGCGAGAAAGAGGGCAGATGGAGGGAAGGAGAGAGAGAGAGAGAGAGACACCCCTATCAGACCACAGCAAAATCACAGTCTACTTGAACAGAGCAATACTCAATCATGAGGCATCAAAGCCAAAGGAACTGAGTAACATTAAGAAATGCTATAGATGGAAGGAATGCAGTTTGGAAACCTACCAAAAAACAATTAGGCAACAGCAAATTCAATCCCTTTTAGACAACTTCCTGGGTAAAATGTTCCACTGCAATAGTGAAGGTGTAAACTTGGCAGTAGAAAATCTTAACAGTATATTTGACCTCTCAGCTTCCCTATCAAATCTAAAAATCTCAAATAGAAAACCGAAGAAAATGAACAACAATGACAAATGGTTTGATAAAGAATGCAAAAATCTAAGAAATAAATTGAGGAACCTGTCCAACCAAAAACATAGAGACCCGGAAAACCTGAGTCTACGCCTTCACTATGGCGAATCACTAAAACAATACAGAAATACACTACGGAAAAAGAAGGAACAGCACGTCAGAAATCAGCTCAATGTAATTGAAGACTCCATAGACTCTAACCAATTCTGGGAAAATTGGAAAACACTAAACAAACAACAACACGAAGAATTATCTATCCAAAATGGAGATGTATGGGTAAACCACTTCTCCAATCTTTTTGGCTCTATAACAAAGAATAAAGAACAAAAACATATACATGATCAAATACAAATCCTAGAATCAACTATTAAAGACTACCAGAACCCATTGGATTCTCCAATTACCTTGAATGAGTTACAGGACAAAATAAAAACCCTCAAACCCAAAAAGGCCTGTGGTGTTGATGGTATCCTTAATGAAATGATCAAATATACAGACAACAAATTCCAATTGGCTATACTAAAACTCTTTAACATCGTCCTTAGCTCTGGCATCTTCCCCAATATTTGGAACCAAGGACTGATCACCCCAATCCACAAAAGTGGAGACAAATTTGACCCCAATAACTACCGTGGAATATGCGTCAACAGTAACCTTGGGAAAATACTCTGCATTATCATTAACAGCAGACTCGTACATTTCCTCAATGAAAACAATGTACTGAGCAAATGTCAAATTGGCTTTTTACCAAATTACCGTACAACAGACCATGTATTCACCCTACACACCCTAATTGACAACCAAACAAACCAAAACAAAGGCAAAGTCTTCTCATGCTTTGTTGATTTCAAAAAAGCCTTCGACTCAATTTGGCATGAGGGTCTGCTATACAAATTGATGGAAAGTGGTGTTGGGGGTAAAACATACGACATTATAAAATCCATGTACACAAACAACAAGTGTGCGGTTAAAATTGGCAAAAAACACACACATTTCTTCACACAGGGTCGTGGGGTGAGACAGGGATGCAGCTTAAGCCCCACCCTCTTCAACATATATATCAACGAATTGGCGCGGGCACTAGAACAGTCTGCAGCACCCGGTCTCACCCTACTAGAATCCGAAGTCAAATGTCTACTGTTTGCTGATGATCTGGTGCTTCTGTCACCAACCAAGGAGGGCCTACAGCAGCACCTAGATCTTCTGCACAGATTCTGTCAGACCTGGGCCCTGACAGTAAATCTCAGTAAGACCAAAATAATGGTGTTCCAAAAAAGGTCCAGTCACCAGGACCACAAATTCCATCTAGACACCGTTGCCCTAGAGCACACAAAAAACTATACATACCTCGGCCTAAACATCAGCACCACAGGTAACTTCCACAAAGCTGTGAACGATCTGAGAGACAAGGCAAGAAGGGCCTTCTATGCCATCAAAAGGAACATAAATTTCAACATACCAATTAGGATCTGGCTAAAAATACTTGAATCAGTCATAGAGCCCATTGCCCTTTATGGTTGTGAGGTCTGGGGTCCGCTCACCAACCAAGATTTCACAAAATGGGACAAACACCAAATTGAGACTCTGCATGCAGAATTCTGCAAAAATATCCTCCGTGTACAACGTAGAACACCAAATAATGCATGCAGAGCAGAATTAGGCCGATACCCACTAATTATCAAAATCCAGAAAAGAGCCGTTAAATTCTACAACCACCTAAAAGGAAGCGATTCCCAAACCTTCCATAACAAAGCCATCACCTACAGAGAGATGAACCTGGAGAAGAGTCCCCTAAGCAAGCTGGTCCTAGGGCTCTGTTCACAAACACAAACACACCCCACAGAGCCCCAGGACAACAGCACAATTAGACCCAACCAAATCATGAGAAAACAAAAAGATAATTACTTGACACATTGGAAAGAATTAACAAAAAAACAGAGCAAACTAGAATGCTATTTGGCCCTAAACAGAGAGTACACAGTGGCAGAATACCTGACCACTGTGACTGACCCAAACTTAAGGAAAGCTTTGACTATGTACAGACTCAGTGAGCATAGCCTTGCTATTGAGAAAGGCCGCCGTAGGCAGACATGGCTCTCAAGAGAAGACAGGCTATGTGCACACTGCCCACAAAATGAGGTGGAAACTGAGCTGCACTTCCTAACCTCCTGCCCAATGTATGACCATATTAGAGAGACATATTTCCCTCAGATTACACAGATCCACAAAGAATTCGAAAACAAATCCAATTTTGATAAACTCCCATATCTACTGGGTGAAATTCCACAGTGTGCCATCACAGCAGCAATATTTGTGACCTGTTGCCACAAGAAAAGGGCAACCAGTGAAGAACAAACACCACTGTAAATACAACCCATATTTATGTTTATTTATTTTAACTTGTGTGCTTTAACCATTTGTACATTGTTACAACACTGCATATATATAATATGACATTTGTAATGTCTTTATTGTTTTGAAACTTCTGTATGTGTAATGTTTACTGTTCATTTTTATTGTTTATTTGACTTTTGTATATTACCTACCTCACTTGCTTTGGCAATGTTAACACAGTTTCCCATGCCAATAAAGCCCCTTGAATTGAATTGAATTGAATTGAGAGAGAGAGAGAGAGAGAGAGAGAGAGAGAGAGAGAGAGAGAGAGAGAGAGAGAGAGAGAGAGAGAGAGAGAGAGAGAGAGAGAGAGAGAAATGAGAAGTGAGAGAGAGACAGATAGAGACAGAGAGAGAGAGAGAGAGAGAGAGAGAGAGAGAGAGAGAGATAAATGAGAAGTGAGAGCGAGACAGAGAAAGAGAGAGAGAGAGAGAGAGAGAGAGAGAGAGAGAGAGAGAGAGAGAGAGAGAGAGAGAGAGAGAGAGAGAGAGAGAAATGTGAGACAGGGAGAGAGAGAGAGAGAGAGAGAGAGAGAGAGAGAGAGAGAGAGAGAGAGAGAGAGAGAGAGAGAGAGAGAGAGAGAGAGAGAGAGAGAGAAAGAGAGAGAGAAATGAGAAGTGAGAGAGAGACAGAGAGAGAGAGAGAGAGAGAGAGAGAGAGAGAGAGAGAGAGAGAGAGAGAGAGAGAGAGAGAGAGAGATAAATGAGAAGTGAGAGCGAGACAGAGAAAGAGAGAGAGAGAGAGAGAGAGAGAGAGAGAGAGAGAGAGAGAGAGAGAGAGAGAGAGAGAGAGAGAAATGAAAAGTGAGAGAGAGAGAGACAGAGAGAGAGAGAGAGAAATGAGAGAAAGAAAGAGAGCAATAGTGCTGTGTAGTGGACTAACTCCTCTCTCTCTGTAATTAGTACAGATTGCATGGCTAAGGGCCATGGCTGAGGGCCATGGCTGAGGGCCAGCGCCAGGGCCAAGCCAGGGCTATGCATATAGCTTGCTAGCTACCTCTGTAATCTTCAGAACAGATCAGGGTCGAAAAACATACCGCACTTAGTTATGAAACAGTCCTTCATTAGGCAGACTCATCATCCCTCATCCCTCCCTGATGCATTGATGAATGCAATAAAAATAGGTTTATTTACCAATGGCCCCTCCTCTTTTACCAGCTGGCTCTATGGCTCCAGAGAAAAAACAATAGCTTAGTTTGATAGTAGATAATACATTTATCAATATTCCTAACATGCTGGAGGTAAAAGGACGATATTCAGGTATAATTAAAAACTCCATCACGACTGGACTGCCGAAGTGATCGCCCGATGTGGTCTATAGGCTATTTTGTTAAGATATCGCCGCAGAACCATCTACTAGCCCCGGCCCGTTAGCGTTTTCTGAATGCTGTGTCCCCTGCTCGCCCAGTGTAGTAGTGAATACCGTGCTGTCTCACCTATTGCTACTCTTTTGACCCTATGATCACCCGGCTACACAGCTGATGCCCCCTGGACGGTTTCAATAACACGGTACCTCATTTTGTTTACCTGTCGACCCCAGCCTCGAACTCTGGTCCTGTATGTATCTAACTGACCCGCTCTGTCCTTTCTTCGCCATTTACCCGTTGTTGTCTTAGCTCTCCTGATCAACACCTGTGATTGCTTTATGCCTCTCTCTAATGTCAATATGTCTTGTCTACTGCTGTCTTGGCTAGTTTTTATTGCTTCATTTCACTATAGAGCCCTATGTCTCGCTCAAATTGCCTAAGATTGCTCTTTCGTCCCACCCCAGACACATGCGGAGACATCACCTACATTATTTGATGCTTCCAGAGACGAAACCTCTCTCATCATCACTCAACGCCTAGGTTTACCTCCACTGTACTTACATCCTACCATACCCTTGTCTGTACATTATGCCCTGAATCTATTCTACCACACCCAGAAATCTGCTCCTTTTATTCTCTGTCCCCAATGCACTAGACGACCAGTTCTTATAGCCTTTAGCCGTACCCTTATCCTACTCCTCCTCTGTTCCTCTGGTGATGTAGAGGTTTACCCAGGCCCTGTAGCCCCCCAGTTCCACTCCTATTCCCCAGGCGCTATCATTTGTTGACTTCAGTTACCGTAAAACCCTTGGTTTCATGCATGTTAACATCAGAAGCCTCCTCCCTAAGATTGTTTTTTTCACTGCTTTAGCACACTCCGCCAACCGTGATGTCCTAGCCGTGACTAAATTCTGGCTTAGGAAGGCCACCAAAAATTGTGAAATTTCCATCCCCAATTATAACATTTTCCGCCAAGATAGAACTGCCAAAGGGGGCAGAGTTGCAATCTACTGCAAAAATAGCCTGCAGAGTTCTGTTATGCAATCCAGGTCTGTGCTCAAACAGTTCGAGGTTCTACTTTAAAAAATCCACCTTTCCAGAAATAAGTCTCTCACTGTTACCCCCAGCTGAGCCCTGGACACCATATGTGAATTAATTGCCCCCCATTTATCTTCAGAGTTTGTATTGTTAGGTGACCTAAACTGGGATATGCTTAACACCCCGGCCATCCTACAATCTAAACTAGATTCCCTCAATCTCACCCAAATTATCATGGAACCTACCAGGTACAACCCCAAATCCGTAAACTCGGGCACCCTCATAGATATCATCCTGACCAACCTGCCCTCTAAATACACCTCTGCTGTCTTCAACCAGGATCTCAGCGATCACTGCCTCATTGCCTGCGTCCGTAATTGGTCCGCGGTCAAACGACCACCCCTCATCACAGTCAAAAGCTCCCTAAAACACTTCAGCGAGCAGGCCGTTCTAATCGACCTGGCACGGGTATCCTGGAAAGATATTGACCTCATTCCATCAGTAGAGGATGCCTGGTTATTCTTTAAAAGTGCTTTCCTCATCATCTTTAATAAGCATGCCCGATTCAATTTTTTTTGAACTAGCAACAGATATAGCCCTTGGTTCACTCCAGACCTGACTGCCCTTGACCAGCACAAAAACACCCTGTGGCTTACTGCAGCCCCCCGCGATATGCAACTTTTCAGGGAAGTTAGGAACCAATATACACAGGCAGTTAGGAAAGCAAAGGCTATCTTTTTCAAACAGAAATTTGCATCCTGTAGCACAAACTCCAAAAAGTTCTGGGACACTGTAAAGTCCTTGGAAAATGAGAGCACCTCCTCCCAGCTGCCCACTGCACTGAGGCTAGGAAACACTGTCACCACAGATAAATCTATGATAATCGAACATTTCAATAAGCATTTTTCTACGGCTGGCCATGCTTTCCACCTGGCGACCCCCACCTGGCGCTTAACAGCTCTTGCACCTCAGCGTAGAGGTGGATCAGAGAATCACCAGCCGCAAGAGCGACATCCTTAATGTATACAGAGAAAAGAGTCGGCCCGAGAATTGAACCTTGTGGTACCCCCATAGAGACTGCCAGAGGTCCGGAGACCACACCCTCCGATTTGACACACTGAACTCTATCTGAGAAGTAGTTGGTGAACCAGGCGAGGCAGTCATTTGAGAAACCAAGGCTGTTGAGTCTGCCGATAAGGATGCGGTGATTGACAGAGTCGAAAGCATTGGCCAGGTTGATGAATACGGCTGCACAGTATTGTCTTTTGTCGATGGTGGTTATGATATCGTTTAGGGCACCCATGACCAGCTCTGAAACCAGATTGCATAGCGGAGAAGGTACGGTGGGATTCGAAATGGTCGGTGATCTGTTTGTTAACATGGCTTTCGAAGACCTTAGAAAGGCAGGGTAGGATAGATATAGGGCTGTAACAGTTTGGGTCTAGAGTGTCTCCCCCTTTGAAGAGGGGGATGACCGCGGCAGCTTTCCAATCTTTGGGGATCTCAGACGATACAGGCTAGTAATAGGTTGAACAGGCTAGTAATAGGGGTTGCAACAATTGCAGCGGATAATTTTAGAAAGAGAGGGTCCAGATTGTGTAGCCCAGCTGATTTGTACGGGTCCAGATTTTGCAGCTCTTTCAGAACATCAGCTATCTGGATTTGGGTGAAGGAAAAATGGTGGGGAGTTTTGGGCAAGTAGCTGTTGGATCAGCCTACCCCGGTTAACAGCTCTTGCCCACCATTACACCCTGTAGCAGCATAAACTTACCCCATTTTACAGCCAGGTATGCCTTACAGCAGTATAAACTTACCCCATTTTACAGCCAGGTATGCCCTACAGCAGTATAAACTTACCCCATTTTACGGCCAGGTATGCCCTACAGCAGTATAAACTTACCCCATTTTACAGCCAGGTATGCCCTACAGCAGTATAAACTTACCCCATTTTCCAGCCAGGTATGCCCTAGAGCAGTATAAACGTACCCCATTTTACAGCCAGGTATGCCCTACAGCAGTATAAACTTACCCCATTTTACAGCCAGGTATGCCCTACAGCAGTATAAACTTACCCCATTTTACAGCCAGGTATGCCCTACAGCAGTATAAACTTACCCCATTTTACAGCCAGGTATGCCCTACAGCAGTATAAACTTACCCCATTTTACAGCCAGGTATGCCTTACAGCAGTATAAACTTACCCTATTTTACAGCCAGGTATGCCCTACAGCAGTATAAACGTACCCTATTTTACAGCCAGGTATGCCTTACAGCAGTATAAACTTACCCCATTTTACAGCCAGGTATGCCCTACAGCAGTATAAACTTACCCCATTTTACAGCCAGGTATGCCCTACAGCAGTATAAACTTACCCCATTTTACAGCCAGGTATGCCTTACAGCAGTATAAACTTACCCCATTTTACAGCCAGGTATGCCCTACAGCAGTATAAACTTACCCCATTTTACAGCCAGGTATGCCTTACAGCAGTATAAACTTACCCCATTTTACAGCCAGGTATGCCCTACAGCAGTATAAACTTACCCCATTTTACAGCCAGGTATGCCCTACAGCAGTATAAACGTACCCCATTTTACAGCCAGGTATGCCCTACAGCAGTATAAACTTACCCCATTTTACAGCCAGGTATGCCCTACAGCAGTATAAACTTACCCCATTTTACAGCCAGGTATGCCCTACAGCAGTATAAACTTACCCCATTTTACAGCCAGGTATGCCCTACAGCAGTATAAACTTACCCCATTTTACAGCCATGTATGCCTTACAGCAGTATAAACTTACCCTATTTTACAGCCAGGTATGCCCTACAGCAGTATAAACTTACCCCATTTTATAGCCAGGTATGCCCTACAGCAGTATAAACGTACCCTATTTTACAGCCAGGTATGCCTTACAGCAGTATAAACTTACCCCATTTTACAGCCAGGTATGCCCTACAGCAGTATAAACTTACCCCATTTTACAGCCAGGTATGCCCTACGGCAGTATAAACTTACCCCATTTTACAGCCAGGTATGCCCTACAGCAGTATAAACGTACCCTATTTTACAGCCAGGTATGCCTTACAGCAGTATAAACTTACCCCATTTTACAGCCAGGTATGCCCTACAGCAGTATAAACTTACCCCATTTTACAGCCAGGTATGCCCTACAGCAGTATAAACTTACCCCATTTTACAGCCAGGTATGCCCTACAGCAGTATAAACTTACCCCATTTTACGGCCAGGTATGCCCTACAGCAGTATAAACTTACCCCATTTTACAGCCAGGTATGCCTGACAGCAGTATAAACTTACCCCATTTTAATAAATTCTCTGTCGCCTTATTCTCCTTCAGTTTAGCCTCCTGGTCATTGGCTCCGTTCCAAACACACAGCCTTTTCAGCTTCTTCACAGTCTGTATTCAGTGGAGCACACCAGTGAGTCTAGAGACAACAGCACCCAGACAGTCGTGGCCTGGAGCAAGAAGAGAGAGATACAAGTTGATCAATAACTGAGAGTCAAATAAACAAACCAGCAGAAACTATTTCTGTATTCTGAGAGAGGAGGAGCGAGAGATATACTTCTAGATGTATTTGATCATGTAAAACAAGCCACACTGAACTAAATTAGCCGTAAGTGAGTAACATCATTAGAGTTTGATTACATTTTCAGGGAAACATACATACACACACACACACACACACACACACACACACACACACACACACACACACACACACACACACACACACACACACACACACACACACACACACACACACACACACACACACACACACACACACACTGATGTACACACAGCCATCTCTCATCACTGATTCATACACAGCCAACTCTCATCACTGATGTAAACACAGCCAACTCTCATCACTGATTCATACACAGCCAACTCTCATCACTGATTCATACACAGCCAACTCTCATCACTGATTCATACACAGCCAACTCTCATCACTGATTCATACACAACCAACTCTCATCACTGATTCATACACAGCCAACTCTCATCACTGATTCATACACAGCCAACTCTCATCACTGATTCATACACAGCCAACTCTCATCACTGATTCATACACAGCCAACTCTCATCACTGATTCATACACAGCCAACTCTCATCACTGATTCATACACAGCCAACTCTCATCACTGATTCATACACAGCCAACTCTCATCACTGATTCATACACAACCAACTCTCATCACTGATTCATACACAGCCAACTCTCATCACTGATGTAAACACAGCCAACTCTCATCACTGATTAATACACAGCCAACTCTCATCACTGATGTAAACACAGCCAACTCTCATCACTGATTCATACACAGCCAACTCTCATCACTGATTCATACACAGCCAACTCTCATCACTGATTCATACACAGACAACTCAAACTACATCTAACATTCCATAGAAATATAAGCAGAAAATAACACAGAAAGCACATTCTTACCCAGTTCTAGAATAGTTCTAGAATAGATTTCCTATGACTTCCATTCCATCCTCAGAACACAAATCTCTGCATCCTAAACCATCATAGCTACCTGAGAGAGACTGAGAGTCTAAAAGCAGCACAGTCACTGATGGCACTTGACTTTTTTTTAGAAGCCAACCAGTTTCCATTTGTGACAGCCCCCTGGGTAGGTAGCGTGGAGGATGGAGAATGGAGTAGTGAAAGCCTGAGGTTTGACAAGCCAAGTGCCTGTGATAGCTAAGTGCCTGGCCCCATCCCCTGGTATGAGTGACAGGTCAGTGTGGGATGGCAGATGAGTGACAGAGACCCTGTGGTCCCGCCTCCCTGCGGACCCTTCCCTATAGATTGTAGAATGTGAGGCAGCGGCAGTACCAGAGGAGCTGACACACACACACACACACACACACACACACACACACACACACAGAGAGAGAGGAGCTGACACACACACACACACACACACACACACACACACACACACACACACACACACACACACACACACACACACACACACACACACACACACACACACAGAGAGAGGAGCTGACACACACACACACACACACACACACACACACACACACACACACAGAGACAGAGGAGCTGACACACACACACACACACACACACACACACACACACACACAGAGGAGCTGACACACACACACACACACACACACACAGAGAGAGGAGCTGACACACACACACACACACACACACACACACACACACACACACACACACACACACACACACACACACACACACACACACACACACACACACACACACACACACAGAGAGAGAGAGAGGAGCTGACACACACACACACACACACACACACACACAGACACACACACACACACACAGACAGAGAGAGAGGAGCTGACACACACACACACACACACACACACACACACACACACAGAGAGAGGAGCTGACACACACACACACACACACACACACACACACACACACACACACACACACACACACACACACACACACACACACACACACACACACACACACAGAGAGAGAGGAGCTGACACACACACACACACACACACACACACACACACACACACACACACACACACACACACACACACACACACACACACACACACACACACACACACACACACACACACACACACAGAGAGAGAGAGAGGAGCTGACACACACACACACACACACACACACACACACACACACACACACACACACACACACACACACACACACACACACACACACACACACACACACACACACAGAGAGAGAGAGGAGCTGCACCCCAGTAGCTTCTATCATCTACGTTTAGAACCATGGTGATACTGCTCACTTCACTTCCTGCTACAGATGTAGGATCTTAATTTGATCACCCTGTTGCAGGATAACTTTATAACTTGTAGTGTATTTGAAGTTTAAAAAGGCTTCTGAAGTTTATAATTTCCACTTAAAAAATTCTAATTAGATTTTCCCTTACGAAAAATGCATCAACCCCTACAAAAATGTAAATTTCCTGTTGCGGCAGGATTATTTTCCTGCTGTAGCAAACTGTCTCAAATGAAGATCATACATCTGTACCCACACTAAGAATAGCCTCATCTGACCCACAATAATACCACTGCAGCGCTGTGTGTGTGTATAGTCTGATTGGACAGGCATCAGAAAGTCCTTTTTATCCAGTATGGGTATGAATCCCCTGAAGATTCCCACCTCTCCTCTCATGTGTTATTGAGGACTCTTTCGCTACGCAGCTCTGAAGGAGATGCTCACATCACTGTACCACATGACAGAGTAGCAGTGTACCAGAGCCTCGTATTGCATTAACAATAGTTTATGAATGACTGTTTTTTTTCTTTAACCTTTATTTAACTAGGCAAGTCAGTTAAGAGCAAATTCTTATTTACAATGACGGCCTAGGAACAGTAGGTTAACTGCCTTGTTCAGGGGCAGAACGACAGATTTTCACATTGTCAGCTCGGGGATTTGATCTTGCAACCTTTCAGTTACTAGTCCAACACTCTAACCACTAGGGTACCTGCCGGCCCTCTGTTTGCGTGTGTGCATGCGTGTGCACGTGTGTGTGTGCTCGTGCATGTGTGCTCACTGGGCCCATGTGTGTTCTCTGTGTGTGGTAAGTGTCTGTCTACACATCACAGACCACTATATTGTCCCAGCAGGTGTTTTGAGGCTAATCCTCCATACTGTGTGACTATTGTGTGAGAGGAAGCACCAGTCAAACCAGCTGGAGAGCAGAGAATGGCCGTCCCTCACTATGGGACAGTCACGGTACTACTGGTAATGTGTGGACAGGTGTGACGTGAAGTGAAGTGATGTGTTCAGTGTTTTCCTCACTGACTTCTCAGTGCTAGACTGGGGTGTGATCAGTGGGGTGGACAAGACAAGTCCTGTACGGTACGCAACAGCCTGGGACAGTGTGTGGAATGGACCCCGCAACCACTGGCAAAACATGGTCAGTTGTAGTTTTGAAGGCTCAGCCTCATGTCACTTTAAGATGAACCCAAGGAGGGTTGACGGTGTACTGTGGCTTTGTGAGCCTATGTCAAGTGGGAACCCTCCTGACAGTAAACATATTAGAGCCCTGATATAGTCGTGGGTTCAACCATCCACCTGGCTGCTTCCTCCTGATGTTAAAACCACACGCTTACAGAGTAGCCGTGGTGGCATTACATTCCACAACCTGTCTGTCTGTACTACGGGCATGGTGGCATTACATTCCACAACCTGTCTGTCTGTATTACGGGCATGGTGGCATTACATTCCACAACCTGTCTGTCTGTACTACGGGCATGGTGGCATTACATTCTACAACCTGTCTGTCTGTATTACGGGCATTGTGGCATTACATTCTACAACCTGTCTGTCTGTATTACGGGCATGGTGGCATTACATTCTACAACCTGTCTGTCTGTATTACGGGAATGGTGGCATTACATTCCACAATCTGTCTGTATTACGGGCATGGTGGCATTACATTCTACAACCTGTCTGTCTGTATTACGGGCATGGTGGCATTACATTCCACAACCTGTCTGTCTGTATTACGGGCATGGTGGCATTACATTCTACAACCTGTCTGTCTGTATTACGGGCATGGTGGCATTACATTCTACAACCTGTCTGTCTGTATTATGGGCATGGTGGCATTACATTCTACAACCTGTCTGTCTGTATTACGGGCATGGTGGCATTACATTCCACAACCTGTCTGTCTGTATTACGGGCATGGTGGCATTACATTCTACAACCTGTCTATCTGTATTACGGGCATGGTGGCATTACATTCTACAACCTGTCTGTCTGTATTATGGGCATGGTGGCATTACATTCTACAACCTGTCTGTCTGTATTATGGGCATGGTGGCATTACATTCTACAACCTGTCTGTCTGTATTATGGGCATGGTGGCATTACATTCTACAACCTGTCTGTCTGTATTACGGGCATGGTGGCATTACATTCCACAATCTGTCTGTATTACGGGCATGGTGGCATTACATTCTACAACCTGTCTGTCTGTATTACGGGCATGGTGGCATTACATTCCACAACCTGTCTGTCTGTATTAAGGGCATGGTGGCATTACATTCTACAACCTGTCTGTCTGTATTACGGGCATGGTGGCATTACATTCTACAACCTGTCTGTCTGTATTACGGCATGGAGGCATTACATTCCACAATCTGTCTGTATTACGTGCATGGTGGCATTACATTCTACAACCTGTCTGTCTGTATTACGGGCATGGTGACATTACATTCTACAACCTGTCTGTCTGTATTACGGGCATGGTGGCATTACATTCTACAACCTGTCTGTCTGTATTACGGGCATGGTGGCATTACATTCCACAACCTGTCTGTCTGTATTACGGGCATGGTGGCATTACATTCTACAACCTGTCTGTCTGTATTACGGGCATGGTGGCATTACATTCTACAACCTGTCTGTCTGTATTATGGGCATGGTGGCATTACATTCCACAATCTGTCTGTATTACGGGCATGGTGGCATTACATTCTACAACCTGTCTGTCTGTATTACGGGCATGGTGGCATTACATTCTACAACCTGTCTGTCTGTATTACGGGCATGGTGGCATTACATTCTACAACCTGTCTGTCTGTATTACGGGCATGGTGGCATTACATTCTACAACCTGTCTGTCTGTATTACGGGCATGGTGGCATTACATTCTACAACCTGTCTGTCTGTATTACGGGCATGGTGGCATTACATTCCACAACCTGTCTGTCTGTATTACGGCATGGTGACATTACATTCTACAACCTGTCTGTCTGTATTACGGGCATGGTGGCATTACATTCTACAACCTGTCTGTCTGTATTACGGGCATGGTGGCATTACATTCTACAACCTGTCTGTCTGTCTGTACTACGGGCATGGTGGCATTACATTCTACAACCTTTCTGTCTGTCTGTCTGTATTACGGGCATGGTGGCATTACATTCCACAACCTGTCTGTCTATACTACGGGTATGGTGGCATTACATTCCACAACCTGTCTGTCTGTATTACGGGCATGGTGGCATTACATTCTACAACCTGTCTGTCTGTATTACGGGCATGGTGGCATTACATTCCACAACCTGTCTGTCTGTATTACGGCATGGTGACATTACATTCTACAACCTGTCTGTCTGTATTACGGGCATGGTGGCATTACATTCTACAACCTGTCTGTCTGTATTACGGGCATGGTGGCATTACATTCTACAACCTGTCTGTCTGTCTGTACTACGGGCATGGTGGCATTACATTCTACAACCTGTCTGTCTGTCTGTATTACGGGCATGGTGGCATTACATTCTACAACCTGTCTGTCTGTACTACGGGCATGGTGGCATTACATTCTACAACCTGTCTGTCTGTATTACGGACATGGTGGCATTACATTCTACCACCTGTCTGTCTGTATTATGGGCATGGTGGCATTACATTCTACAACCTGTCTGTCTGTATTACGGGCATGGTGGCATTACATTCTACAACCTGTCTGTCTGTATTACGGCATGGTGGCATTACATTCTACAACCTGTCTGTCTGTATTACGGGCATGGTGGCATTACATTCTACAACCTGTCTGTCTGTATTACGGCATGGTGGCATTACATTCTACAACCTGTCTGTCTGTATTACGGGCATGGTGGCATTACATTCTACAACCTGTCTGTCTGTATTACGGGCATGGTGGATTTACATTCTACAACCTGTCTGTCTGTATTACGGCATGGTGGCATTACATTCCACAATCTGTCTGTATTACGGGCATGGTGGCATTACATTCTACAACCTGTCTGTCTGTATTACGGGCATGGTGGCATTACATTCTACAACCTGTCTGTCTGTATTACGGGCATGGTGGCATTACATTCCACAACCTGTCTGTCTGTATTACGGGCATGGTGGATTTACATTCTACAACCTGTCTGTCTGTATTACGGCATGGTGGCATTACATTCCACAATCTGTCTGTATTACGGGCATGGTGGCATTACATTCTACAACCTGTCTGTCTGTATTACGGGCATGGTGGCATTACATTCTACAACCTGTCTGTCTGTATTACGGGCATGGTGGCATTACATTCCACAATCTGTCTGTATTACGGGCATGGTGGCATTACATTCTACAACCTGTCTGTCTGTATTACGGGCATGGTGGCATTACATTCCACAACCTGTCTGTCTGTATTACGGGCATGGTGGCATTACATTCTACAACCTGTCTGTCTGTATTACGGGCATGGTGGCATTACATTCTACAACCTGTCTGTCTGTATTATGGGCATGGTGGCATTACATTCTACAACCTGTCTGTCTGTATTACGGGCATGGTGGCATTACATTCTACAACCTGTCTGTCTGTATTATGGGCATGGTGGCATTACATTCTACAACCTGTCTGTCTGTATTACGGGCATGGTGGCATTACATTCCACAATCTGTCTGTATTACGGGCATGGTGGCATTACATTCTACAACCTGTCTGTCTGTATTACGGGCATGGTGGCATTACATTCCACAACCTGTCTGTCTGTATTACGGGCATGGTGGCATTACATTCTACAACCTGTCTGTCTGTATTACGGGCATGGTGGCATTACATTCTACAACCTGTCTGTCTGTTTTACGGGCATGGTGGCATTACATTCTACAACCTGTCTGTCTGTATTACGGGCATGGTGGCATTACATTCTACAACCTGTCTGTCTGTATTACGGGCATGGTGGCATTACATTCCACAACCTGTCTGTCTGTATTACGGCATGGTGACATTACATTCTACAACCTGTCTGTCTGTATTACGGGCATGGTGGCATTACATTCTACAACCTGTCTGTCTGTATTACGGGCATGGTGGCATTACATTCTACAACCTGTCTGTCTGTCTGTACTACGGGCATGGTGGCATTACATTCTACAACCTGTCTGTCTGTCTGTATTACGGGCATGGTGGCATTACATTCTACAACCTGTCTGTCTGTATTACGGGCATGGTGGCATTACATTCCACAACCTGTCTGTCTGTATTACGGCATGGTGACATTACATTCTACAACCTGTCTGTCTGTATTACGGGCATGGTGGCATTACATTCTACAACCTGTCTGTCTGTATTACGGGCATGGTGGCATTACATTCTACAACCTGTCTGTCTGTCTGTATTACGGGCATGGTGGCATTACATTCTACAACCTGTCTGTCTGTACTACGGGCATGGTGGCATTACATTCTACAACCTGTCTGTCTGTATTACGGGCATGGTGGCATTACATTCTACAACCTGTCTGTCTGTACTACGGGCATGGTGGCATTACATTCTACAACCTGTCTGTCTGTATTACGGGCATGGTGGCATTACATTCTACCACCTGTCTGTCTGTATTATGGGCATGGTGGCATTACATTCTACAACCTGTCTGTCTGTATTACGGCATGGTGGCATTACATTCTACAACCTGTCTGTCTGTATTACGGCGGGGTGGCATTACATTCTACAACCTGTCTGTCTGTATTACGGCATGGTGGCATTACATTCTACAACCTGTCTGTCTGTACTACGGGCATGGTGGCATTACATTCTACAACCTGTCTGTCTCTATTATGGCTAGGCATATGACGGTGACTATTAATCCCAGAGACTCCATTTTAGAGTCAATCTGATCCTGTAGAAATCCAATAGGCTGGAAAGCCCTGGACACCAAGTGCACTGTTTTTGTTTTTCCATGTATTGATCGGCTAGAGATGCTTATCTCCAATATCTTATGTAACATGACCATTCATTCACATGACGCGTCAATGGAATCCGGCTCCCTCTGAGGGAATCTCTCTACAGATAATTTTTCTGCAGAACAGGTTACTTTTGCAGAGGACCACATGCACTAAACATTCACTGATGGAATCAAATGATTTAAAAGGCATTTTAGGCATTGCATATCTGAACACACCAACGAAATTGTGAGATTGATGTAGGCCTACTTATGAAATAACATTCCTTGCCCTTGGAAAGGACTGAAATTACACAGGTTTATTAAAAGGCTGCTTCAATCTACTCTGTATCTATGAGCCTGTAGGACGCATTGCCATGACAGACACACAGGAGATGGCAAACACACAGGAGAGGTTGATTATACCCGCACTGCCAGGGTAACAAGATACTGGATCCTGATGAAGTGGAGTAGCTCTCTTTCTCCTGACAGGTAAGCAGGAGGGAAAGGAGAGGAGGGGAGAGTGGATCCTGACAAGCCTTAGTAAGGTGCAGATGAACTCTTCACAGCCATAGGAGACAGAATACTCAACCAGACAAGCGAGCGAGAGGAATGATGCCAGGAGACAAGAAGGAAGGCATAACATTCCCCACCTCTCTCCCCCCTGTCATCAGGCAGAGAAATGTGGGTTAATAAGAATCCTCCCAGGCTCAGCAGTAATCAACACATACTACAACTCTCTACTGAGTCTCTTTTCATAGAGCCCCACCAGGGTACAGATGACTCGCGTAGTAGCATTCTGGTAACTTCATCAAAGGTCTAACGTGGAAGTCTGGAGTTCATTAGGCAACATGTCACTGGGATGTGTGTGAGCTGTAGCTCGGCCACAGAGAGGAGAGGCTGTGTAGAGGGGGTGTAGTTGACACCCAGAGCATAGAGCAAGGTACTAATGTACTGTGTTACTATTTTCACATTATTGAGCTGACTCAAACCAAGTCAAGTGCTGTGCTTGTTTGGTTACGAATCCAGTTGCTGGGACTGTGCTGGACAACGTAAAAAGGAAATATCTGAGCCAGCACAGCACGGGTCAGACCGACAGTGTGAAAAGGTTATCTGTGTAGTAGTGCACAAGCCTGTTCAGGAGGATGGAATGTTACAGAACGCATAGAAATGTATTGTGTAGAACAGATATGATTGTTTTCCACATAGAATAGGGAAAAAACACGTCAGCTCTATTCATTCTATTTCTACCTGCGCTTCTACCTACATTTCACAACACCTCAGGTGAAGGCTGGGCATGTCTCTGTTCTGTTCCTGTATGGTGGAAGTCATTCATTGCTGTACCATGAATATTTCACCAGTCTGAGGGGTTAACGGTCTCTATGAATAATACAGACAGGGAATAATGAGGTGATAGGTAGGCCATGTCCCAAACAGCACCCTATTCACAATATAGTGCACTACATTTGACCAGGGCCCACCTTCAACGCCATCATTCTTCCTTTGCATGATTTTTCAATGAGCATATATAGTATCGCAATGCCATATATAGTTTCCCAATGCCATATATAGTATCCCAATGCCATATATAGTAGCCCAATGCCATATATAGTATCCCAATGCCATATATATTATTCCAATGCCATATATAGTATCCCAATGCCATATATAGTAACCCAATGCCATATATATTAACCCAATGCCATATATAGTATCCCAATGCCATACATAGTTTTCCAATGCCATATATAGTATCCCAATGCCATATATAGTTTTCCAATGCCATATATAGTATCGCAATGCCATATATAGTTTCCCAATGCCATATATAGTATCCCAATGCCATATATAGTATCACAATGCCATATATAGTTTCCCAATGCCATATATAGTATCCCAATGCCATATATAGTATCACAATGCCATATATAGTATCCCAATGCCATATATAGTATCCCAATGCCATATATAGTTTTCCAATGCCATATATAGTATCCCAATGCCATATATAGTATCCCAATGCCATATATAGTATCCCAGTGCCATATATAGTAGCCCAATCCAGCTCCGCTTCACTCTATTTATTCACAGAGACGATGAAAGAGACTTCATTAGACAGAGAGAACCTGTTCAAAGGAGCCGGACCAACCAATCCATGCAAATGATGTCCAGGGAAGGCTATGATAAAAGACAATACAGATAAAAAAAATCTGGATAAATGGTTTGAATTAAGGCATAACAGACGTCACATATTTCAGAAACTCTGAGCAGTACCCACGTGCTTGTCATGTTTAAATGTGACTGAGTAGAAAATGGCAGGCCCTTATGTACTGGTATGGTCTTCAGTGATAGACATACATATCATTCTCAGTAACAGTGTTAGGGAACAAGATTATATAGTTTTACAGTGATACATTTTACCCCTGGCTGGTTTAGCAATACAATAAACATCTTTATAGGGTGCCGGTGGCGGCCCTGGTCAAAGGTAGTTCACTATATAGGCAATAGGCTGCCATTTGGGATGCAAGCCAGTGTAAAAGAACCAATCAGAAGAGTGGATATCTGTCACCATTCCGGCTCTGGTATTGACTCATGGAGGGTTATGGATCCATCATGGATCTGTCACCACCACCAGATTCTCTTGACTCAAGCCAAAATAAAGCAGAGCGCCAGCGTCCCCTCTGTCTCACCCCCTCTTACACAATCATACAGCCCATCAAGCCACAGTCAGACAGACAGAAACCCTGTAGTGAGGTGGGGTACTGTAACTGTATGATTGGTAATAATTCCTAACAACATACGACAGTGCTAGATCTGTTGAATACAGTACTGTACAGTAAGCATGGAGAGAGAGGCAGACAGACAGACAGACCTTAGTGAGATGGAGATGCTGCTGTATGGTTGGTAACGTAATCATACCTATATTAATCACATGCAACAATGCATGAACTGATTAATATAGTACTATAGCTTGTAGCCAGTAGCCTGTAGCTAGTAGCCAGTAGCTAGTAGCCTGTAGCTAGTAGCCGGTGGCCAGTAGTCTGTGGTCAGTAGCCTAGACACAGAGTAAACCTAATAGTAAACAGATTTTCCCGCCGGGACTCCGAATGAAACGAAGCGGCATTCGCTATTCTCTTCCTTCCAAAAGACTGTTATTTTCCTCCTCTGTTAGATAACAGAGGGAAAATATGATACACTGGGCTCCGTCCACTGCACACCTGGGTTCAAATACTATTTGAAATCATTTCAAATACTTCAGCTGTATTTAATTGTGCTTGCCTGGCAAAACGGAACCAATTGAATTGTCACTAAATGGTAAACCTCGCCCATCAGGCGTTCATGCAGGTTAAACCAAACGCAAGTATCTGAACGCTTTTGGATAGTGTTTGAACCATGGTCTGTCCGGCTGCATGGACAACAGGAGGCAGGGATGCTGGTCTGTCCGGCTGCATGGACAACAGGAGGCAGGGATGCTGGTCTGTCCGGCTGCATGGACAACAGGAGGCAGGGATGCTGGTCTGTCCGGCTGCATGGACAACAGGAGGCAGGGATGCTGGTCTGTCCGGCTGCATGGACAACAGGAGGCAGGGATGCTGGTCTGTCCGGCTGCATGGACAACAGGAGGCAGAGATGCTGGCCGCGCTCCCGTCCCTCGTCATCGGCCACTTTTGGCATTTCTGTGACAAAGAGCTGCACCATTTTAAAATGAAGCACGCTATGCTAGCTCAGGGCTTGGAGTGCTCTCTCAATGTAGCATTTCATTCTTAGTTCATACACAACAGTATCACAAGAGGTTTCTCTCAATTCAGTGGCTTGTTGTATAAACACAGGACCTGATTGTAGATAACTACCTCAAATCAAATATGTATGATTCCTGTCTCATTTAAATAATAAGCCCAATATACATGTATAATGCAATGAAAACAAAACAACCTGGGTTCATACAGTCGGCTACAGTAAAAGGGATTAGTTAGAGGTCGGAATTCAACTTCTTAAAGTCTAATTGTAAGCTATGTTTCTTGTTAACTACTTCAAATCAAATATGTATGTTTCATCTGAATAATAGCCTTATATAAATGTATAATGTAATGAAAACAACAACACAACCTGATCTGATCCAGTATAGTAGCTGAAAGTATTTGTGTTCAGGTAGAAGTCTCTGTAAGCCCAGGCAGTGTAGTGTGTACTGAGGCTTCTTTACTCGGCTCTCGTCTCCACAGTGTTTCCTGTTGTTGTTACTGCTACTGGGGTAATGACATAAACACCACCACGGCAACGGTAACAATAACAAAAACGATATAGGGACCTCAGTGAGATCTATGTGACCTCATTCCTGTGATCAATATCCAGAGGGGGAGGGAGGGGGAGAGAGTGAGGAAACAAAAGCTGTGGTTAGAAAATAGGTGATGAGGTGGAGGGAGGCATGGGAAATTATGATAAAAGAGGAAGCGAGTGAGGTAGAGAGTTTTTCATTTATTTAACTAGCCAAGTCAGTTGAGAACAAATTCTTATTGTCAATAATGGCCTAGGAACAGTGGGTTAATTGCCTTGTTCAGGGGCAGAAGGACATATTTTTTCCTTGTCAGCTCGAGGATTTGATCTTGCAACCTTTTGGTTACTAGTCCAACGCTCTAAACACAAGGCTACTTGCCACCCCTGTAACTAGTAGCCTGAGTGAGGTAGAGAGGTAAGGTAGAGTTAGCGAGGTAGAGAGAGGTAGAGAAAGAGGTAGAGAACGTGGGAGCGAGAGATGAATTGAGATAACCAGGAGTGTTGTTCATAAACAAAGGGAGGGTAATAAGGGAGGGTTTACTCATTAACAGATGGCAGAGTGACTCACTCATATCACCAACAGGGGAATGGAGAGAGAGAGGAGGAAGGAGAGCAAGATTGAGAGAGATAGGGGCAGAAGGAGAGAAAGAGAGTAGGGGAGAAAGGGACCTAGATCCTATCTGGGGGTATATGATATCAGTCATGTCTCCCACACATCACCATCCTTGGCATATCTTACTGCACTGTCCTTGACTTCACACAAGGAAAGAAAACTAATATAAATTCTATCCATGTTAGTCTGCTCGTTAAATGTCCAATGCAGCAATTTTTATCTCAATATCACATCATAGAAAACAGCTAAACATGGCAATATAAAAAATGCATACTAAATAAGACTTCAAATCAATACTTGCATTCAAAACAGTCAATCATATGCCCTCGTGGTTTTGTGTTTTTTTAAAGAACAGATCAATGATCTGTCTGAGAATGTCAGCTCAGTCATGTCAGCAGTAACGATTCCCTAAGTTGAGCTGATCATATTATTGGATTGCTCACTCTCCCTTCACTCATTGCCCTGGGGGTCAAAACTAGGATCACACATTTGTTGTCTGTAACAACCAACTACAGGAAGAGGAGAGATCAAAAGCCAGGGAGTGGTGGGCTCCCCACATCTCAGGTCTACCCATCTCCCTGAGTCAAGGACAGGCTGGTAATTGTCTTGAGGTGTGAGCATGCCTCAGTTCGGCTGGCGCCGAGCCGAAGTTAAGCGAACCGAACGAGTGTGCTTGCATACTCCCTTAAAAGACCTTCGCTTGGAAATCTAGATAAAAGCGGCAACAGTACTGTTTGTCCATTTTGAGACGGCGTAGCCATTACTTACACACTTCCTCAAAATAGTCCGAATTAATCTAAGATAACACTGTCACGACTTCCGCCGAAGTCGGTCCCTCTCCTTGTTTGGGCGGCGTTCGGCGGTCGACATCACCGGCTTTCTAGCCATCGCCGATCCACTTTTCATTTTCCATTTGCTTTGTCTTTGTTTTCTACACACCTGGTTTCTATTCCCCAATTACATGTTCATTATTTAACCCTCTGTTTCCCCCATGTTTGTGTGCGTGTTTGTTTATAATGTTCAGGTCGTTACTTGTTGGCTGGTATTGTTTGCCGGGTTCGTTATTACGCCCGTTATTTACAAGTGACGGTATTTCACACACCTTTAGTATTTGTTTTATACTGGTGCTGTTCGTGGAATAAATTACCTTGTACACTCATCTCTGCTCTACCCACAGCCTGACAAACACAAGAAATCTGTCATTCATTTTTATGTTTTTGCCAAGGATATCTTAGTCTAGTTTACATCTAACTAAGATGTTTGGTGCAGTATTTCTCAATAAAAAAATGTGCATGAAAACGAGTCGTCTCTCATTGAATGACAGCAAATACTTTATTGAACAATCCCTACTGTTGACTAATCACGGACGAAGGGGCGTAGACTTTGGTTTGCCTCTAGAAAAAAATATTGTGTGCCCGAATAGCCCAAAAATGTTGTCATAATAGATGCACAAACTCTTCCGAACTGTTTTGGCTGGGAAGCATGCAGACCCCTTTACACACTGGGAGAGAGGAGGTGAGAGCCAGGGGAAAGAGGGAATAGGAGGAGGGGATGATGTCATCTCTGTTTACTGAGGAGTAACCTAAGGTAGCAGGTGTAAAAGAAATGCCTGAGCGGGGTCCCCACATCTGTTTTTTAGGGGGAAAGGAAGCTAGTTTAAAGATACTGTATCCCTGAAAACTGGATGGTTCCAGTTCAAATTAACCCCGCTGAGGGTGACTGAGGAGCTAACAATCACCTCTCCTAAAGAAAGTGACAGCGGCACAAATTCTCTCTGAGAGGTTATAATCTCTCTCTCTCGTGATGAGCACAGAGCTTTTTGTCTATCACTCCTCACTATCATCCAAACACAGCACAGGGTGGATATGCTGCTGTCATATCTGGGTAACAGGAAGAAGTGTCATATTACTCAGTCACACCAGTTCAGACACAGAGTACTACACCATGCTGCCTAAACTGTCTGCCACTATTTCTACTGAGCCAAAAATAGCAGTATTTTTACCTGTGAGCTGAGCTGTAACAAATCCTTTTCATCTTGGAAGCATTTTCAGCATTAGTGTGTCAAACTACTTCAATTGTAGCTAAGATCAGAGGGGTTTTCCATTATACTTGACTAAAGAAGATAATATGCCAACTGAAAAATCACCCTTTTAGCAGGTAACCCAAGTACCATTCTACTGTGACAGTGTAGTGAATGGGGGAGCCATATTCTTTGAATAACTAATCGAAATCCCCAGGATATCCTCTAGTTAGTAGTCCTGAATGGTGGGCACTAAAATGATTGCCGCTCATCTGAACCTGTTTGTCTCGTACGCTACACACAACCTTGCATTACCCCTGGCTCTGACTGAAACAATACAAACCTGCATATGTCAACTCAATTTATTTTCCAATTTCTTGTGAGGTGAAAGACTCTCCTCCTCTTTTTAACCCCTGCTCCACCCCATCTCGCCTTCTCCATCTATCAATTCAATTTAAATTGAAGGGCTTTATTGGCACATCTATCTCTACCTCTCTCCTGCTTTCTCCTTCTGTACCTCTCTCTCACTCTCCCCCCTCTCTCTCATATTCTCTCCCCCCCACTCTCTCTTTCAGCAGATGAAATATTCAGGGGAGCCGGCATGCTGTATGTTTCCGCCCATGTGGCTGTAGGGCTGACTGCTGCTCTGCTATCTCCTCCTCTTCTCTCCTCTGGCTGCTCCCTACACTGTAAACCCCAAGGCATTTGTTTTACTCAAATACTTCTAAATCTCACCTTTCTAGTAAAAATAGTTAGAAATTGCTGAGGTGTAGTCACTTTTGAGGACTCAGGCTCCAGTACACAGTACAGATGTGAAAATATGAAATATTTGATATGATGTATATCCTATTCAACAAAACTGTATGAATAAGGCTTGAAATGACTTACGTGCTTTCTAAATATAGTATAATCAAATTATAAAACTAACTATGAGTTCACCTTCCTTATAACTGTAAAATACATATTTTTATGTTCAGTGTTAAAGAAATGTGCATATTTTCTAATGGTCTCTCGTTCAAAATGTCTGCCCCTATTGCCGTGAACGTCTCACAGAGCTCTAACTTGGTTTCCTGGACTCGTCAGGAACTCACCTTTCATCTCATATTAATATTGTTCGTCTATGACAAATCGTTTTTGTTTAAAATCCATGAATTATTTTTGATAACTGGCTATAAATTGATCTCTGAATGTACTACAGTGACAAAACCACTCTCTCCTGCTGCGCTACGATGTAAGGATTGCAGGCATATGTTGTTAGTGGCTGTGATGTAAGGTCCAGCCCAGAGTTGGACAGTCAGATGAGTGAATGAAATGGTAGGAGGGACATCCCAGCTTCAAATGGTGTCAGATTTCACATCCTGCTTCACACAGCAGACATATTTCTGTGTCGGTGAGAATCAGAGCTACTGGTCAATACAATACTATGGTGTCCACAGGTCGATTTATAAGCGAAAATGTCGGTCAGAACCGGTACCAGAACTACGCAGGTCCCCAAAACAGGGGACTTTACATCTATTAAATGGTTTAGGTAGTCTCCTCACACTGTTCCTAACCCTGGCAGTAATTATGAATACAGGTTGCAGGTGAATAAAAATTCAAACTGTTGGATATCCAAACTCTGGCTGGATTCCAATAAGAATACACATCACTTTGCATTCCAATGTTATGTGACTTGCAAGTAGGGTTGTACAATTCTGGTACGTTTCCCACGCTTTCTAGAAATCCCGGTTGGAAAATTCCTGGAAATCTTTCAACCAGGTTTATATATTTTTTTTTATCTGGGAATTTTGGTATAATTACCGGAATTTAGAAAACCTACTAAACCATGAGTTTCAGGCCACTGTATTAGGATAACGCTAGGCCTCAAAGTAAGGCCTTATGAGACATGTAATGTATTGTCACAAAAAATGCATTGTCACAAAGAGTTAATTATAAATAATTATTAAATAATTATAATGATAGCATTAGCCTACAAACTCACTTGGTGAAGGCCTCACGACCAACAACATACACATTCAACAACCATGTCTCTGTCACTACAGTCATGGGGGTTAACTCTTTAATTCACTCGAAAAGGAAAGGCACAATAGGACATTTTATTAGGGGCGTGGCTTAGTGAAGGCATTACATTTTTTTTTTCAAGCTGATAGAACTCAAATATGGAACCACTACATGGTCACAGTGACTCCATCGGTGTGAGTAATTACTACAAAATCACTACGTAATTGTACTATGATATATTAAGTGCGATGGATTTCCTCAAAAGTTTTGATCACAGTACATTGGGGTTTACAGTGCACTCCCTGGTCATCCTGGAGCAACTGAAGTCAGCAGACGGAGTCAATATGTATGTCCAAAATGGCACCCTATTCCCAATGTAGTGCTCTACTTTTGACCAGGGCCCATAGGGAATCGGGTGCAATTTGGGACACAGCCTTGCCTCCAGTGCAGCCCAGCCCAGTTCAGCCCAGACAAGCCCATGATACGATCCAGTGCATAAGAACACACTATTGATCCTCCCATGGATTCATTAGCTTGCCCAGTTCATCTGATTCTCCCATGGATTCATTAGCCTGCCCAGTTCATCTGATTCTCCCATGGATTCATTAGCCTGCCCAGTTCACCTGATCCTCCCATGGATTCATTAGCCTGCCCAGTTCATCTGATTCTCCCATGGATTCATTAGCCTGCCCAGTTCATCTGATCCTCCCATGGATTCATTAGCCTGCCCAGTTCATCTGATTCTCCCATGGATTCATTAGCCTGCCCAGTTCATCTGATTCTCCCATGGATTCATTAGCCTGCCCAGTTCATCTGATTCTCCCATGGATTCATTAGCCTGCCCAGTTCATCTGATTCTCCCATGGATTCATTAGCCTGCCCAGTTCATCTGATTCTCCCATGGATTCATTAGCCTGCCCAGTTCATCTGATTCTCCCATGGATTCATTAGCCTGCCTGGTGGGAGGCCGGGGTGATTCATTAGTATTTTTTTTATTTAACCTTTGTTTATCCAGGTAAGTCAATTAAGAACAAATTCTTATTTACAATGATGGCCATGTGTGTCTGACAGAGGAATGGGGCGAAATGAGAAACCACATACATAATAATGGAAAAACACACCTGTGTCATGACCATAGAAATAGAATTACTAGAAAAACAAAAGACAACGGGAATTTGACTCCTGGGTACACTCAATATGGCTGGTAATTCTATGTCTATGGTTATGACCCTGCCTCTGCCCCACTCCGCCAACATAATCGGCAGAGGGTCAGCGAGGCATGACTAGAGAGCGAGCACCTTCTCGCAACACACAAGTCATGTGACATGGGTGTTGGATAAAGATTTTCATAATCAGCATTTCCCTGCGCATCAGAGGGGAACGACATGAGAACGCACGCACATACATACGCAGGCACACACACACACACAACATAGCTAACAGATAACCCAGCGCTACAGGCTGATGTCTGTTCTGAATAAACAAACCTATCAAGCGTGTTGGTCTCTCCTATCAGAAGTGTCTACAGTACAGAACACTGTGATACATGCACAGCATACAATTCACCATGTGTCAATCATTTATTTCTGGCTGAGTAACGTTAGGTACTGTATTGCTTAATTCTGTCAGCAAATGCACAATTTATGTATCCTTAGAATACGCATTGCAAGAGATGCTTTCTCCAACCTTTCAGGATAAAGTAGAAATGTGCACTTCAGTCAAACAAGACGGACGAAACCCTACTCTGGTTATACACAGTGCTGCCTTTACAGTATTTACTGTAACAGATCATCAACAGCGTATATATGTTTGGCTATCCTAGCTCAGATTAAAGGTGCCTCGTTCATTACCCATAACAGAGTATAGAGCACATGTAGACTATAGCACACAAGCTGCCCATTCATTCCTGGTACAAAATCAGTCCATGAAAACGCTTTCCTTCTGTCCAATTCTCATGAAAGAGAAAAATATTACACAAGAACATTCTACACATGCATAAGACATGAGAGATACGAATCTCTGCCGATTCACCTTTGTTGTGAGTAAGCGTGTGTGACCGTCTCGGCGAGCTCAGTCCAGCAGGCATGCAGCTAGACTCCATCTGCTCTCTCCTACACTCCTCTCTACTGTGCTCTAGCAGTGTGTGTGCGTGTGTGTGTGTATGAATACTCCAGCCCTCTCTCTGCCTAGCTGTTGTTACGTTACGGTCAACGGAAAAGAGTCCTACGGAGCATGCTCCAACTGAACAACCCTCGCTGTCGGCATGGAAACCGGGAAGCAGGGCAGGCAGCAGCGGTGTATAAGTGCTGAAGCGCTTTCTACTCACTCTCTGTCTGTCTTATCTCGGTTACTCCTCTCTCTCTCGCTCTTTAAGGGCTTTACTGGCATGGGAAACATATGTTTACATTGCCAAAGCAAGTGAAATAGATAATAAACTAAAGTGAAATAAACAATAAAGTTAACAGTAAACATTTCAAATGTCATATTAAGTATATATACAGTGTTGTAATGATGTGCAAATAGTTGAAGTACAAAAGGGAAAATAAATAAACATAAATATTGGTTGTATTTACAATAGTGTTTGTTCTTCACTGGTTGCCCTTTTCTTGTGGCAACAGGTCACAAATCTTACTGCTGTGATGGCACACTGTGGTATTTCACCCAATAGATATGGGAGTTTATCAAAATTGGATTTATTTTCGAATTCTTTGTGGATCTGTGTAATCTGAGGGAATATATGTCTCTAATATGGTCATACATTTGGCAGGAGGTTAGGAAGTGCAGCTCAGTTTCCACCTCATTTTGTGGGCAGTGTGCACATAGCCTGTCTTCTCTTGAGAGCCAGGTCTGCCTTCGGCAGTCAAAGATTTCCTTAGTTTTGGGTCAGTCACAGTGTACTCTCTGTTTAGAGCCAAATAGCATTATAGTTTTCTCTATTTTTTTGTCAATTCTTTCCAATGTGTCAAGTAATTATCTTTTAGTTTTCTCGTGATTTTGTTGGGTTTAATTGTGTTGCTGTACGGGGGCTCTGTTGGGTTTATTTGTGTTTGTGAACAAAGACCCTGGACCACTCTTCTTCAGGTTAATTTCTCTGTAGGTGATGGCTTTGTTATGGAAGGTTTGGAAGTCACTTCCTTTTAGGTTGTTGTAGAATTTAACAGCTATTTTCTGCCTAATTCTGCTCTGCATTCATTATTTGGTGTTTTATGTTGTACACAGAGGATATTTTAGCAGAATTCTGCATGCAGAGTCTCAATTTGGTGTTTGTCCCATTTTGTGAATTCTTGGTTGGTGTGTGGACCTCACAACCTCACAACCTCACAACCATGAAGGGCAATGGGTTCTATAACTGATTCAAGTATTTTAGTCAGATCCTAATAAGTATGTTGAATTTTATGTTTATCTTTATGAGCTCACAGAACAGGGCTCCGGGCAGCCGAGCGGAAATGGAGGAAAACTCGCCTCCCTGCGGACCTGGCATCCTTTCACTCCCTCCTCTCTACATTCTCCTCTTCTGTCTCTGCTGCTAAAGCCAATTTCTACCACTCTAAATTCCAAGCATCTGCCTCTAACCCTAGGAAGCTCTTTGCCACCTTCTCCTCCCTCCTGAATCCTCCTCCCCCTCCTCCCCCCTCCTCCCTCTCTGCTGATGACTTCGTCAACCATTTTGAAAAGAAGGTCGACGACATCCGATCCTCGTTTGCTAAGTCAAACGACACAGCTGGTTCTGCTCACACTGCCCTACCCTGTGCTTTGACCTCTTTCTCCCCTCTCTCTCCAGATGAAATCTCGCGTCTTGTGACGGCCGGCCGCCCAACAACCTGCCCGCTTGACCCTATCCCCTCCTCTCTTCTCCAGACCATTTCCGGAGACCTTCTCCCTTACCTCACCTCGCTCATCAACTCATCCTTGACCGCTGGCTACGTCCCTTCCGTCTTCAAGAGAGCGAGAGTTGCACCCCTTCTGAAAAAACCTACACTCGATCCCTCTGATGTCAACAACTACAGACCAGTATCCCTTCTTTCTTTTCTCTCCAAAACTCTTGAACGTGCCGTCCTTGGCCAGCTCTCCTGCTATCTCTCTCAGAATGACCTTCTTGATCCAAATCAGTCAGGTTTCAAGACTAGTCATTCAACTGAGACTGCTCTTCTCTGTGTCACGGAGGCGCTCTGCACTGCTAAAGCTAACTCTCTCTCCTCTGCTCTCATCCTTCTAGACCTATCGGCTGCCTTTGATACTGTGAACCATCAGATCCTCCTCTCCACCCTCTCCGAGCTGGGCATCTCCGGCGCGGCCCACGCTTGGATTGCGTCCTACCTGACAGGTCGCTCCTACCAGGTGGCGTGGCGAGAATCTGTCTCCGCACCACGTGCTCTCACCACTGGTGTCCCCCAGGGCTCTGTTCTAGGCCCTCTCCTATTCTCGCTATACACCAAGTCACTTGGCTCTGTCATATCCTCACATGGTCTCTCCTATCATTGCTATGCAGACGACACACAATTAATCTTCTCCTTTCCCCCCTCTGATAACCAGGTGGTGAATCGCATCTCTGCATGTCTGGCAGACATATCAGTGTGGATGACGGATCACCACCTCAAGCTGAACCTCGGCAAGACGGAGCTGCTCTTCCTCCCGGGGAAGGACTGCCCGTTCCATGATCTCGCCATCACGGTTGACAACTCCATTGTGTCCTCCTCCCAGAGTGCTAAGAACCTTGGCGTGATCCTGGACAACACCCTGTCGTTCTCAACTAACATCAAGGCGGTGACCCGTTCCTGTAGGTTCATGCTCTACAACATTCGCAGAGTACGACCCTGCCTCACGCAGGAAGCGGCGCAGGTCCTAATCCAGGCACTTGTCATCTCCCGTCTGGATTACTGCAACTCGCTGTTGGCTGGGCTCCCTGCCTGTGCCATTAAACCCCTACAACTCATCCAGAACGCCGCAGCCCGTCTGGTGTTCAACTTTCCCAAGTTCTCTCACGTCACCCCGCTCCTCCGCTCTCTCCACTGGCTTCCAGTTGAAGCTCGCATCCGCTACAAGACCATGGTGCTTGCCTACGGAGCTGTGAGGGGAACGGCACCTCCGTACCTTCAGGCTCTGATCAGGCCCTACACCCAAACAAGGGCACTGCGTTCATCCACCTCTGGCCTGCTCGCCTCCCTACCTCTGAGGAAGTACAGTTCCCGCTCAGCCCAGTCAAAACTGTTCGCTGCTCTGGCACCCCAATGGTGGAACAAACTCCCTCACGACGCCAGGTCAGCGGAGTCAATCACCACCTTCCGGAGACACCTGAAACCCCACCTCTTTAAGGAATACCTAGGATAGGATAAAGTAATCCTTCTAACCCCCCCCCCCTTAAAAGAGTTAGATGCACTATTGTAAAGTGGTTGTTCCACTGGATATCATAAGGTGAATGCACCAATTTGTAAGTCGCTCTGGATAAGAGCGTCTGCTAAATGACTTAAATGTAAATGTAATGTAAATGTATGTTCCTTTTGATGGCATAGAAGGCCTTGCCTTGTCTCCCAGATCGTTCACAGCTTTGTGGAAGTTACCTGTGGCGCTGATGTTTAGGCCGAGGTACGTATAGCTTTTTGTGTGCTCTAGGGCAACGGTGTCTAGATGGAATTTATATTCATGGTACTGGCAATTGGACCTTTTTTGGAACACCGTTATTTTGTCTTACTGAGATTTACTGTCAGGGCCCAGGTCCAATAGAATCTGTGCAGAAGATCTAGGTGCTGCTGTAAGCTCTCCTTGGTTGGTGACAGAAGCACCAGATCATCAGCAAACAGTAGACATTTGACTTCAGATTCTAGTAGGGTGAGGCCGGGTGCTGCATACTGTTCTAGTGCTCTAGCCAATTCGTTGATATATATGTTGAAGAGGGTGGGTGTTAAGCTGCATCCCTGTTTCACCCCCTGTGGAAAGAAATATTTGTGTTTTTTTGCCAATTTCAACAGCACACTTGTTGTTTGTGTATATGGATTTTATAATGTCGTATGTTTTTCCCCCAACACCACCTTCCATCAATTTGTATAGCAGACCCTCATGCCAAATTGAGCAAAAGCTTTTTTGAAATCAACAAAGCATGAGAAGACTTTGCCTTTGTTTTGGTTTGTTTGTTTGTCAATTAGGGTGTGCAGGGTGAATACGTGGTCTGTTGTACGGTAATTTGGTAAAAACATAATTTGACATTTGCTCAGTACATTATTTTTGCTGAGGAAATGTACGAGTCTGCTGTTAATGATAATGCAGAGGATTTTTCCAAGGTTGCTGTTGACGCATATCCCACTGTAGTTATTGGGGTCAAATTTGCATCCACTTTTGTGGATTGGGGTGATCAGTCCTTGGTTCCAAATATTGGAGAATATGCAAGAGCTGAGAATGATGCCAATTGGAATTTGTGGTCTGAATATTTTATCATTTCATTTAGGATACCATCAACCCCACAGGCCTTTTTGTGTTGGAGGGTTTGTATTTTGTCCTGTAGTTCTGTCACGTTCCTGACCTGTTTTCTCTTGTTTTGTATGTGTTTATTGGTCAGGGCGTGAGCGGGGTGGGCATTTCTATGTGTTGTGTTTCTATGTTGGGTTAAAGGGTTGCCTGGTATGGCTCTCAATTAGAGGCAGGTGTTTGGCATTTCCTCTGATTGAGAGTCATATTAAGGTAGGTTGTTCTCAATGTTTGTTTGTGGGTGATTGTCTCCTGTGTCTTTCGTGTCTGTGTATCACACCACACGGGACTGTCTTGGCTGTTTGTTCGTTTGATGTAGTCTGTTCCTGTTCGTGAGTTCTGCGTGTAGTTATGTAAGTTCCATGTTCAGGTCTGTCTACGTCGTGTTTGTTATTTTGTAATTTCCAAGTGTTTTCGTATTTCGTCTTCGTGTTTCAATAAATATCATTTATGTCTAATTACCTCGCTGCGTATTGGTCCACCGATCCTTCTCTCCTCTCCTCGTCCGGTTGAAGAGGAGGAAGACGACAGCCGTTACAAGTTCATTCAAGGTAATTGGAGAAACCAGTGGGTTCTGGTAGTCTTTAATAGTTGATTCTAAGATTTGTATTTGATCATGTATATGTTTTCGTTGTTTGTTCATTGTTATAGAGCCAAAAAGATTGGACAAGTGGTTTATCCATACTTCTCCGTTTTGGATAGATAACTCTTTGTGTTGTTATTTGTTGTTACCTGTCCCAGACCTGCTATTTTCAACTCTTAATGATCGGCTATGAAAAGCCAACTGAAAATGATTCATGATTATTATTTGACCATGCTTGTCACTTATGAATATTTTGTACATCTTGGCATAGTTCTGTTATAATCTCCACCCGGCACAGCCAGAAGAGGACTGGCCACCCCTCATAGCCTGGTTCCTCTAGGTTTCTTCCTAGGTTTTGGCCTTTCTAGGGAGTTTTTCCTAGCCACCGTGCTTCTACACCTGCATTGCTTGCTGTTTGGGGTTTTAGGCTGGGTTTCTGTACAGCACTTCGAGATATTAGCTGATGTACGAAGGGCTATATAAAATAAACTTGATTTTAGTGATTCACCATAGTGAAGGCGTAGGCTCAGGTTCTCTGGGTCTCTATGTTTTTGATTGATACGTTTCTCAATTTCTTTCTTAGGTTTTTTCATTCTTCATCAAATCATTTGTCATTGTTGTTAATTTTCTTAGGTTGTCTGCTTGACATTTTTAGATTTGATAGGGAAGCTGAGAGGTCAAATATACTATTTAGGTTTTCTACTGCTAAGTTTACACCACTATGACAATGAAACATATTGTCCAGGTAATTGTCTAGAAGGGATTGAATTTGTTGTTGCCTAATTGTTATTTGGTAGATTTCCACACTACTTTCCTTCCATCTATATCATTAAAAAAATTATTCAGTTCCTGTGGCTTTGACGCCTCATGATTGAGCATCACTTTGTTCAAGTAGAGTGTGATTTTGCTGTGATCTAATAGGGGTGTCAATGGACCGACTGTGAATGATCTAAGAGACTCTGGGTTAAGGTCAGTGATAAAGTAGTCTGCAGTACTAATGCCAAGAAATGAGCTACAGGTGTACCTACCAAAGGAGTCCCCTCAAAGCCTACCATTGACTATGTACATACCCAGCGTCAGACAGAGCTGCACGAGTTGTGACCCCTTTTTGTTGGTTATGTTGTTGTAGCTGTGTCTAGGGGGGCATATGTGGGAGGGAATGCTGTCACCTCCAGGGAAGTGTTTGTCCCCTTGTGTGCTGAGTGTCAGGATCTTGTCCAGTTCTGGCATTTAGGTTGCCACAGACTAGTACATGTCCCTGGGCCTGGAAATTGTTGATCTCCCCCTCTAGGATGGAGAAGTCATCATCGTTAAAGTATGGGAATTCTATCGGGGGGATATAGGTAGTTAAGTACGGGGAATGTTGAGCATCTGATACATACCTCTTAGGTCGCAGGATGGGGCTTGGGCAGGTAAAAAAGTGGGGGTTGGGCTTGTTGCTCTGCTCACGGCCTGGGCATATGTCCTGCTGTCATGTTGAGGTGCTTGCCGCAGGGGCGTGGGGAATGGGGTGGGCAGAAGGGGCATATGTCTGATATGGGGGGGAGGGGCTATATAGGGTTGGGCCAGGGTTTGCTTGGGGTGGTCTTATCTGGTTGGGGTGTGGTTAATGATGCTGTGGTCTGGGTGTAGGTCCTCTCCGCGTGGGTTCTCTCGGTGCAGGTCCTTCAGGAGGGGGTCTTGCAGGTCTGGGAGGGTGTCCGTTGCTCTGTTGCTCCTGTGTGAGGTGCTGGGGCTACAGTTTAGGATGACGTCCTTCAGGGTCCTGGCAAAAGCTGGGATTGCTGCCTTGTAGAGGTGAACCTCTTCGTAAAGGCTGTCCAGGGTTGAGTGGTGGGCCAGGTATTGAGGCACTGTCAGGGGGGGGGGGGGGGTGTGACAATCCTCATCTGCAGGACAGTTTGAAGAGGTGTGATCAGACTCACTCAGGATGGGGGAGTTGTTACAGAGAAAGAGTTTTCCTGCTTTTCCTGCTGTGCTCCCTTAAAAGTCCTGCTGGAATTGCATGAGGATGCCCAGCACCATCACTGTCCCAGACTTGAACACATTGACAGAGGTTGTTTCAATTTCCTCTAGTATTGTGAGTTTCCACTCTGGGCCAATACCCTCTCTCTTGACATAGGGGTAGTGTGCTCTTATAGCACTGTGCCATGCCAGGGGATGGTCTGTGTGGAAAATTAAGTTGCTTACGTTCCCCTCTTTGTAGCAGTCAGCAAATAGTGTCTGTCTCTGGATTGTCCTTGAGGAGCTTTTTTTTAATACTTATTCCGTGCAGTGTTATTTTTAATATCCATGGGGTACTGTATTGTAATGACCTCTCCACAGGGATAAGCCATGAGGGCTTCAAAGGCCTCTACATTTGGGTGGTGAGGGGCTGTGAAACTCTCCTGCCATTGTTAGGCTCAAGAATCTTCACACCTCTCACTTCACACTTCAGTGCTAATTGAAGTTGTAGCCAGATCAGTTCTGTTCTAGCAGCTTGGTAGCTTAGTAGCCTTATTTATTAAGCTTTATATAACAAAATTACCTGATTGTCTTTTAAATGATTAAATGATTGTCTTTTACTTTTTGGCTTCAGAAGTAGAGCTCTCTCTCTCTCTCTTAAACACACATACATACGCCTGCACACACACAATGAGGCAGGGTCGCTGTGTCATGGTCCTGACAATCTCTTAACACATCTTAAATCTTTAATTATGTTATGCCATTCTCCTTAATCACACATCCTGACAATGATGTAACAAAGACCTAATTAAAAAGAGCTTCCCATTCATTCGCAATGTATCCTGAATAGCGCTGATCTGTCCATTTAAATACAGTGGGGAGAACAAGTATTTGATACACTGCCGATTTTGCAGGTTTTCCTACTTACAAAGCATGTAGAGGTCTGTAATTTTTATCATAGGTACACTTCAACTGTGAGAGACGGAATCTAAAACAAAAATCCAGAAAATCACATTGTATGATTTTTAAATAATGAATTAGCATTTTATTGCATGACATAAGTATTTGATCACCTACCAACCAGTAAGAATTCCGGCTCTCACAGACCTGTTAGTTTTTCTTTAAGAAGCCCTCCTGTTCTCCACTCATTACCTGTATTAACTGCACCTGTTTGAACTCGTTACCTGTATAAAAGACACCTGTCCACACACTCAATCAAACAGATTCCAACCTCTCCACAATGGCCAAGACCAGAGAGCTGTGTAAGGACATCAGGGATAAAATTGTAGACCTGCACAAGGCTGGGATGGGCTACAGGACAATAGGCAAGCAGCTTGGTGAGAAGGAAAAAACTGTTGGCGCAATTATTAGAAAATGGAAGAAGTTCAAGATGACGGTCAATCACCCTCGGTCTGGGGCTCCATGCAAGATTTCACCTCGTGGGGCATCAATGATCATGAGGAAGGTGAGGGATCAGCCCAGAACTACACGGCTGGACCTGGTCAATGACCTGAAGAGAGCTGGGACCACAGTCTCAAAGAAAACCATTAGTAACACACTACGCCGTCATGGATTAAAATCCTGCAGCGCACGCAAGGTCCCCCTGCTTAAGCCAGTGCATGTCCAGGCCTGTCTGAAGTTTGCCAATGACCATCTGGATGATCCAGAGGAGGAATGGGAGAAGGTCATGTGGTCTGATGAGACAAAAATAGAGCTTTTTGGTCTAACTCCACTCGCCGTGTTTGGAGGAAGAAGAAGTATGAGTACAACCCCAAGAACACCATCCCAACCGTGAAGCATGGAGGTGGAAACATCATTCTTTGGGGATGCTTTTCTGCAAAGGGGACAGGACGACTGCACCGTATTGAGGGGAGGATGGATGGGGCCATGTATCGCGAGATCTTGGCCAACAACCTCCTTCCCTCAGTAAGAGCATTGAAGATGGGTCGTGGCTGGGTCTTCCAGCATGACAACGACACGAAACACACAGCCATGGCAACTAAGGAGTGGCTCCGTAAGAAGCATCTCAAGGTCCTGGAGTGGCCTAGCCAGTCTCCAGACCTGAACCCAATAGAAAATCTTTGGAGGGAGCTGAAAGTCCGTATTGCCCAGCGACAGCCCCGAAACCTGAAGGATCTGGAGAAGATCTGTAGGGAGGAGTGGGCCAAAATCCCTGCTGCAGTGTGTGCAAACCTAGTCAAGAACTACAGGAAACGTATGATCTCTGTAATTGCAAACAAAGGTTTCTGTACCAAATATTAAGTTCTGCTTTTCTGATGTATCAAATACTTATGTCATGCAATAAAATGCAAATTAATTACTTAAAAATCATACAATGTGATTTTCTGGATTTTTGTTTTAGATTCCGTCTCTCATAGTTGAAGTGTACATATGATAAAAATTACAGACCTCTACATGCTTTGTAAGTAGGAAAACCTGCAAAATCGGCAGTGTATCAAATACTTGTTCTCCCCACTGTATATCAGTCCTAAAATCCCCAGCAAAAATCTGCTTTTAATTTATCTGTCCCACCCTAATATTTTGCCTCACAATTATGTGTTTGACCATTTTCTTTTCAGGACAACCAGGGCTACAAGTAAAATACAAAACAATTTGACATAAACAGTTGCATTCAGGAGTTTTATTGACAAATGTAAAAAACAAAAACAAGGTCAGTCAAAGCAAAGACCTATGAATGCTGTAAGTTCAGAAATGTCTTTCTCAGTAGGAAATGAATATCCAACTAGTCAGTGATAACTGTGTAGAGTTTGGAGTTTGTGACAGTAACTATGTGAACTTATTACAGTATTATAGACACCATGTCCTGAGATTTCCTATGATCTTCTATGTAGAAGAAACCCTTCCCTTCGGGATCTGCTCACAAAGACAGCTCTAGCTCAGTCCCCATTAATCACACAGACTAATGGTTGGTACCAACGGATGCAGAAGAAATAGACGGAAGTCTGTCGCACAAACACACAATGTTTAAAAGAGGTTAGAAGTCCTAAGTCACGCTGGCGCGACTCATTGGGTTAACTGGATACAATTATCAACTGAAAGTGTTAATCTAAACAAATGAATGTAATAAAATGCATTAAAAAAAAATATATGTATATACAGTTCTACATTGTAGAATAATAGTGAAGACATCAAAACTATGAAATAACCCATATGGAATCACGTAGCAACCAAAAAAGTGTTTAACAAATCAAAATATATTTAATATTTCAGATTCTTCAAAGTGGCTACTCTTTGCCTTGATGACAACTTTGCACACTCTTAGCCTTGTCTCAACTAGCTTAATGAAGAATGCTTTTCCAACAGTCTTGAAGGAGAAACACTTGTTGACTGTTTCTTCTTCACTCTGCTGTCCAATTCATCCCAAACCATCTCAATTGCACCCCAGTATCTCTGCTTGCACATTCATGTTCTGCACATATATCACTCCAGTGTTAATTTGCTAAATTGTAATTATTTCTCCACTACGGCCTATTTATTGCCTTACCTCCCTAATCTTACTTCATTTGCACACACTGTATATAGACTTTTCTATTGTGTTATTGACTGTACGTTCGTACAGCATTTCGTACTGTACGTTCGTGAAGCATTTATTTGGGCTGCAATCTGAGGTGCAGTTAACTCTAATGAACTTATCCTTTGCAGAAGAGGTAACTCTGGTTCTTCCTTTCCCGTGGCGTTCCTCATGAGAGCCAGCTTCATTATAGCACTTGATGGTTTTTGTGACTGCACTTGAAGAAACTTTCAAAGTTCTTGACATTTTCCGGATTGACTGACCTTCATGTCAGTAATTATTAATTAGAAATGGTGGATAGTTGTTTCTCTTTGCTTATTTTTACTGTTCTTGCCATAATATGGACTTGGTCTTTTACTAAATAGGGCTATTTTCTGTATACCACCCCTATCTTGTCACGACACAACTGATTGGCTCAAATGCATTAAGAAAGAAAGAAATTCCACAAATAAACTGTCAACAAGGCACACCTGTTAATTGAAATGCATTCCAGGTCATTACAGGCTCTAACCAGTAGTGCAAATAAAGGTATTAGGTGAACAACAGAGAGTAGCAGTAGCGTAAAAAGAGGGTTTGGCGGGTGGTAGGTGGGACACAATGCAGATAGCCCGGTTAGCCAATGTGCGGGAGCACTGGTTGGTCGGCCCAATTGAGGTAGTATGTACATGAATGTATAGTTAAAGTGACTATGCATATATGATAAACAGAGAGTAGCAGCAGCGTAAAAAGAGGGGTTGGGGGGTATTGGGGGGGGGCACAAAATGCAAATAGTCCGGGTAGCCATTTGATTACCTGTTCAGGAGAGTTATGGCTTGGGGGTAAAAACTGTTGAGAAGCCTTTTTGTCCTAGACTTGGCACTCCGGTACCGCTTGCCATGCGGTAGTAGAGAGAACAGTCTATGACTGGGGTGGCTGGGGTCTTTGACAATTTTTAGGGCCTTCCTCTGACACCGCCTGGTGGAGAGGTCCTGGATGGCAGGCAGGTTAGCCCCAGTGATGTACTGGGCCGTAAGCACTACCCTCTGTAGTGCCTTGCGGTCAGAGGCCGAGCAATTGCCATACCAGGCAGTGATGCAACCAGTCAGGACGCTCTCGATGTTGCAGCTGTAGAACCTTTTGAGGATCTCAGGACCCATGACAAATCTTTTTAGTTTCCTGAGGGGGAATAGACTTTGTCGTGCCCACTTCACGACTGTCTTGGTGTGTTTGGACCATTCTAGTTTGTTGTTGATGTGGACACCAAGGAAATTGAAGCTCTCAACCTGCTCCACTACAGCCCCGTCGATGAGAATGGAGATGTGCTCGGTGCTCCTTTTCCTGTAGTCCACAATCATCTCCTTAGTCTTGGTTACGTTGAGGGATAGGTTGTTATTCTGGCACCACCCGGCCAGGTCTCTGACCTCCTCCCGACAGGCTGTCTCGTCGTTGTCGGTGATCAGGCCTACCACTGTTGTGTCGTCTGCAAACTTAATGATGGTGTTGGAGTCGTGCCTGGCCATGCAGTCGTGGGTGAACAGGGAGTACAGGAGGGGACTGAGCACGTACCCCTGGGGAGCTCCAGTGTTGAGGATCAGCGTGGCAGATGTGTTGCTACCTACCCTCACCACCTGGGGGTGGCCCGTCAGGAAGTCCAGGATCCAGTTGCAGAGGGAGGTGTTTAGTCCCAGGATCCTTAGCTTAGTGATGAGCTTAGAGGGTACTATGGTGTTGAACGCTGAGCTGTAGTCAATGAATATTCTCACATATTCTCATATTCTCATCTCTCTCTCTGGTCACCCCCAAAACCAATTCTTCCTTTGGCCGCCTCTCCTTCCAGTTCTCTGCTGCCAATGACTGGAACGAACTACAAAAATCTCTGAAACTGGAAACACTTATCTCCCTCACTAGCTTTAAGCACCAGCTGTCAGAGCAGCTCATAGATTACTGCACCTGTACATTTAGTCTTTTTTTTTTTTTTTAGCAGACGCTCTTATCCAGAGCGACTTACAGTAGAGTGCATACATTTTATTACATTTTACATACTGAGACAAGGATATCCCTACCGGCCAAACCCTCCCTAACCCTCCATAGCCCATCTATAATTTAGCCCAAACAACTACCTCTTTACCTACTGTATTCATTTATTTATTTTGCTCCTTTGCACCCCATTATTTCTATCTCTACTTTGCACTTTCTTCCACTGCAAACCAACCATTCCAGTGTTTTTTTAAACTTGCTATATTGTATTTACTTCGCCACCATGGCCTTTTTTATATTCTTATTTAATTATATATATTTTTGTTTGCCTTTCACCTCCCTTACCTCACTTGCTCACATTGTATATAGACTTATTTTTCACTGTATTATTGACTGTATGTTTGTTTTACTCCACGTGTAACCATGTGTTGTATGTGTCGAACTGCTTTGCTTTATCTTGGCCAGGTCGCAATTGTAAATGAGAACGTGTTCTCAATTTGCCTACCTGGTTAAATAAAGGTGAAATAAAAAAAATAAAATAAACATAAGTGTTCCTTTTGTCCAGGTGGGAAAGGGCAGTGTGGAGTGCAATAACACTTTTTTGGTTACTACATGATTCCATATGTGTTATTTCATAGTTTTGATGTCTTCACTATTATTGTACAATGTAGAAAATAGTTAAAATAAAGACAAACCCTGGAACGAGTAAGTGTGTCCAAACTTTTGACTGTATACAGTACCGATCAAAAGTTTTAGAACACCTACGCATTCAAGGGCTTTTCTTTATTTTTACTATATTCTACAGCCATGTGTCAATACCATCTGACCTTAGAAAACACCAATTAGGCTGCTTCCTTGTTTATGTTTGGCCTCAGTAATCCACCAGTAGAGCAGAAATTAGAAGCCTTGGCTTCAGCATCCAGTCTCCTGTCCTTTATCAGTATTCAATACAGCTCCAGCTCCAGGCCACTCGCTCTCTCCCCAGTGGGGGCTCAATACAGCTCCAGACCTGGCCTCTTACTCTCTCCACAGGGGGGGCTACATACAGCTACAGCTCCAGACCTGGCCTCTTACTCTCTCCACAGGGGGGGCTACATACAGCTACAGCTCCAGGCCTGGCCTCTTACTCTCTCCCCAGGGGGGGCCACATACAGCTACAGCTCCAGGCCTGGTGTCATACTCTCTCCACAGGGGGGGCCACATACAGCTACAGCTCCAGGCCTGGCCTCTTACTCTCTCCCCAGGGGGGGCCACATACAGCTACAGCTCCAGGCCTGGTCTCATACTCTCTCCACAGGGGGGGCCACATACAGCTACAGCTCCAGGCCTGGCCTCTTACTCTCTCCCCAGGGGGGGCCACATACAGCTACAGCTCCAGGCCTGGTCTCATACTCTCTCCACAGGGGGGGCCACATACAGCTACAGCTCCAGGCCTGGCCTCTTACTCTCTCCACAGGGGGGGCCACATACAGCTACAGCTCCAGACCTGGCCTCTTACTCTCTCCACAGGGGGGGCCACATACAGCTACAGCTCCAGGCCTGGCCTCTTACTCTCTCCCCGGGGGGGGGGGGGGGGCTACATACAGCTCCAGCTCCAGGCCTGGCCTCTTACTCTCTCTCCACAGGGGGGGGGGGGGGCACATACAGCTACAGCTCCAGACCTGGCCTGTGTATAACATGCATCTGTTGATCTGCCCATTCAATTTAAAACATCACTACATGCCAGGGAGATGACGCTAAAGGGGAGATGTTGGCAGGACGAAATGCCTGTGTGTGACGTTCAGCTTTGGGGCGAGAAATATTTTCTCTGGGCTGGCTGGCTAGCTGGCTGTCTGACTGCCTTTATGGCTTGATTGGGTGGCTAGCTGGCTGACTGCCTGTATAGTTGGCTAGCTGTCTGTCTGTATGGCAGGCAAGCTGGACGGCTGACTTCCTGTATGGCTTGATTAGATGGCTAGCTGGCTGACTGTCTGTATGGCTGGTTAGCTGGCTGATTGCCTTTATGGCTGGCTGGCTAGCTGGCTGGCTGACTGCCTGTATGGCTGGTTAGTTGGCTGGCTGGCTGACTGCCTGTATGTCTGGTTACCTGACTTGCTGGCTGACTGCCTGTATGGCTGGTTAGCTGGCTGACTGCCTGTTTGGCTGGCTGACTTCCTGTATGGCTGGTGGCTGAATGTGGCCTCGGGGCTGAGTCTGACCCGCTAGGGGACAGAGGGGTGCAGGTGTGATGTGCGTCCACTGCCCCACTCCGTCCGACCCGGCCAGCGATAGATAATTTATGAGGGCTCCACCACCGGACTCAATAATGCACAGGGACTTAGTCACAGACAGCTTTTTAGAGAGAGAGAGAGAAAGAGCAGGAGAGCGAGAGAAAGACAGAAAATTACCTCAGAACTTGTGTCACTTTCTTTAGGATTCTAACTTTACTGTGGCTCATGATGACTCAGGGGATGACAGAGGGACTGGCACAGAGAGAAAATAATGCTGAATTATGTGTGGCTCTTTCTCAGGGCAGATGTACTGTATGACGTTAGGAGACATACAGTGATCTCCAAAGGTATTTGGGACAGTGACACATTTGTTGGTGTTTTGGCTCTGTACTCCAGCACTTTGGATTTGAAGTGATACAGTTAGAGGCATAAACATTATACCCCCCCCCAAAAAAATGCTAACCTCCCCTGTTATTGTAATGGTGAGAGGTTAGCATGTCTCGGGGGTATGATATTTGAGTGTCGGTAACTTTCTCACTCATCATTATTCACGATTCATTCAGGATTATCCGTAATAATAGTAGCATCCACATTAATGTAGAAGTAAAAGTGTTTCGAAACATATTCTATTATTTTTTACAATAAAAGTGACTCCAAAATGACATAATACATTATTTACCATACACTGCTATTGGGCACAACATAATCTGAAACAAAACCAAAACAAAATGCAAATGCAGTTTGTAGAGTCACAAGCTTGATGTAGTCATTGCTATGAATACGGGACCAACTACTTAACCTTTTACTACTTTAATACACAAAGTGAATTTGTACCAATACTTTTGCTCACTAAAATGGGGGGACTATGTACAAGAAGTGTTGTAATTTCTAAACGGTTTACCCCATATGGATGAAAATAACCTCAAATTAAAGCTGACAGTCTGCACTCTAACCTCTTGGTCATTGTATAATTCCAAATCCAAAGTGCTGGAGTACAGAGCTGAAACAACCACACAATTGTCACTGTCCCAATACTTTTGGAACTCCCTGCATATATTTATTTTACTTTTTTTTCTTCACCTTTATTTAACCAGGTAGGCTAGTTGAGAACAAGTTCTCATTTGCAACTGCGACCTGGCCAAGATAAAGCAAAGCAGTTAAACACATACAACAACACAGAGTTACACATGGAATAAACAAACATACAATCAATAATACAGTTGAAAAATCTATATACAGCATGTGCAAGTGAGGTAGGATAAGAGAGGTAAGGCAATAAATAGGCCATGGTGGCAAAGTAATTACAATATAGCAATTAAACACTGGAATGGTAGGATGTGCAGAAGATGAATGTGCAAGTTGAGATACTGGGGTGCAAAGGAGCAAGATAAATAAATAAATACAGTATGCGGATGAGGTAGATTGGATGGGTTATTTACAGATGAGCTATGTACAGGTGCAGTGATCTGTGAGCTGCTCTGACAGCTGGTGCTTAAAGTTAGTGAGGGAGGTAAGAGTCTCCAGCTTCAGAGATTTTTGCAGTTCGTTCCAGTCATTGGCAGCAGAGAACTGGAAGGAGAGGCGGCCAAAGGATGAATTGGCTTTGGGGGTGACCAGTGAGATATACCTGCTGGAGTGCGTGCTATGGGTGGGTGCTGCTATGGTGACCAGTGAGCTGAGATAAGGTGGGGCTTTACCTAGCAGATAATTGTAGATGACCTGGAGCCAGTGGGTTTGGCGACGAGTATGAAGCGAGGGCCAGCCAACGGATGGCACTGTGATAGACTGCATCCAATTTGTTGAGTAGAGTGTTGGAGGCTATTTTGTAAATGACATCGCCGAAGTCGAGGATTGGTAGGATGGTCGGATTTACGAGGGTAGGTTTGGTAGCATGAGTGAAGGATGCTTTGTTGCGAAATAGGAAGCCGATTCTAGATTTAATTTTGGATTGGAGATGTTTAATGTGAGTCTGGAAGGAGAGTTTACAGTCTAACCAGACACCTAGGTATTTGTAGTTGTCCACATATTCTAAGTCAGAACCGTCCAGAGTAGTGATGCTGGAAAGGTGGGCAGGTGCGAGCAGCGATCGGTTGAAGAGCATGCATTTAGTTTTACTTGCATTTAAGAGCAGATGGAGGCCACGGAAGGAAAGTTGTATGGCATTGAAGCTCATCTGGAGGTTAGTTAACACAGTGCCCAACGAAGGGCCAGAGGTATACAGAATGGTGTCATCTGCTTAGAGGTGGATCAAAGAATAACCAGCAGCGAGAGCGACATCATTAATGTATACAGAGAAGAGAGTCGGCCCGAGAATTGAACCTTGTGGCACCCCCATAGACTGCCAGAGGTCCGGACAACAGGCCCTCCGATTTGACATACTGAACTCTATCGGAGAAGTAGTTGGTGAACCAAGCGAGGCAATCATTTGAGAAACCAAGGCTGTTGAGTCTGCCAATAAGAATGTTGTGATTGACAGAGTCGAAAGCCTTAGCCAGGTCGATGAATACGGCTGCACAGTAATGTCTCTTATCGATGGCAGTTATGATAACGTTTAGGACCTTGAGTGTGGCTGAGGTGCACCCATGACCAGCTCTGAAACCAGATTGCATAGCGGAGAAGTTACGGTGAGATTCGAAATGGTCGGTAATCTGTTTGTTAACTTAATATATGATGTTGGCAGCCCATGATGCTATACAGTTGAAGTCGGAAGTTTACATTCACCTATCTCAGCTTTTATTTCTTTCATCACATTCCCAGTGGGTCAGAAGTTTACATACACTCAATTAGTATTTGGTAGCATTGCCTTTAAATGATTTAACTTGGGTCAAACGTTTCGGGTAGCCTTCCATAAGCTTCCCACAATAAGTTAAATGAATTTTGGCCCATTCCTCCTGACAGAGCTGGTGTAACTGAGTCAGGTTTGTAGGCCTACTTGCTCGCACATGCTTTTCCAGTTCTGCCCACACATTTTCTACAGGATTGAGGTCAGGGCTTTGTGATGGCCACTCCGATACCTTGACATTGTTGTCCTTAAGCCATTTTGCCACAACTTTCGAAGTATGCTTGGGGTCATTGTCCATTTGGAAGACCCATTTGCGACCAAGCTTTAACTTCCTGATTGATGTCTTGAGATGTTGCTTCAATATATCCACATCATTTTACTTCCTCATGACGCCATCTATTTTGTGAAGTGCACCAGCACCTCCACAACATGATGCTGCCAACCCCGTGCTTCACGGTTGGGATGGTGGTCTTCGGCTTGCAAGCCTCCCCCTTTTTCCTCCAAACATAACGATGGTCATTATGGTCAAACTGTTCTGTTTTTGTTTCATCAGACCAGAGGACATTTCTCCAAAAAGTACAATCTTTGTCCCCATGTGCAGTTGCAAACCATAGTCTGGCTTTTTTATGGCAGTTTTGGAGCAGTGGCTTCTTCCTTGCTGAGCGGCCTTTCAGGTTATGTCGATGTAGGACTCATTTTACTGTGGATATAGGTACTTTTGTACCTGTATCCTCCAGCATCTTCACACGTTCCTTTGCTGTCGTTCTGGGATTCATTTGCACTTTTCGCACCAAAGTACGTTCATCTCTAGGAGCGTGTCTCCTTCCTGAGCAGTATGACGGCTGCATGGTCCCATGGTTTTTATACTTGCGTACTATTGTTTGTACAGATGAACGTGGTACCTTCAGGCATTTGGAAATTGCTCCCAAGGATGAACCAGACTTGTGGAGGTCTACAATTATTTTTCTGAGGTCTTGGCTGATTTCTTTTGATTTTCCCATGATGTCAAGCAAAGAGGCACTGAGTTTGAAGGTAGGCCTTGAAATATATCCACAAGTACACCTCCAATTGACTCAAATGATGTCAATTAGCCTATTAGAAGCTTCTAAAGCCATGACACAATTTGACATAGCCATGACACATAGCCATGACACAATAAACAATTGTTGTAAAAATTACTTGTGTCATGCACAAAGTAGATGTCCTAACCGACTTGCCAAAACTATAGTTTGTTCACAAGAAGTTTGTGGAATGGTTGAAAAACAAGTTTTAATGACTCCAACCGAAGCGTATGTAAACTTACGACTTCAACTGTAAATGCAGACAACAGGAAATCCATCCACCACACACACAGGATATAAGAGTCTCCTTAGGACCATTACCATTTGTGGATCTTTTCAATTATGCAGAGAGGAAGAGGAACCATTTTACAGGCACTGTGTTTTCAGTCACACTGATTAAATTAACAGAGCACCCCTTCTGCTGCATTCTCTTACGTTCAGGACCATACAATGGCGACTAGTGTGTTCCCCCTACAGAAGAACAATGCATTGTCTGTGACCTCACTGTGGCTACATGGAAATGTTTGCTTACTGGGTTGAGCTGAGGGGGACACTTAAATGCAGGACCACAGTACATCTCAACAAATGTCCTCTACTGGTCTGGTTTGTTTTGCAGGAGAGAAGGACAGGGATAACAGGTTCTGGGCACCTGGCAACCACTAGGGCAATGTGGGACACAATGATGGTCTATGATGATCAGCCCATGAGAGAGAGACAATCAATTGATCGATTGATAGATGAATGCAATGCGGACAGACAGACACAATGCACAAAGAACACAGTGAGACAAATCAATACAGGAAAGGCTCACACACTGACATGTACAGTACATAATCACATAATTGGTCATTTGGTTGTGTCCTTTAAATGAGCTGACACGGGTTAACATACGTTTTCTACTGTGGCTGGTGGTGGCTTTCACAACAACAACAACACAACTCACTCATGCAGTGTGGTTAAAATGTCAATGTTATTTCCCAATTTTGTATTGTATTACGGACACATACTGACTATGAATACGTCTAACACATGGTCACACACACATCGTGCTAGATGGTTTTGTACACACTAACACACAGCAGAGTGGGGGGGGGTCAGTGTGATGGCTGTGATGGCTGGGGGGCAGCATGGGAACTGGCCCACATTCCTCAGCTGAAGAGCATTCATTGAGTCATGATGATGTTTGTGTGCATGTGTGTGTGGATGCATGTGTGTGTGTTTGTCCATTTGAATGTTCAGGGATGCATGGACCTGTGAACATCCAACCGTAATGTTAAGGGCACTGCTTTAATAAAAAACTGGCATCTATCAGGTCAATGTCAATTGACATCCCTAAAAAGCACATCAGCACACAAACCAGACAAAAACAATAGCGTAACTATCCAGGATGAATCCATTCCTAGTAAGTGTGATAGTAGTGCCTGCATTAACCAGTAAAGAGACTTGTCATCCTTTGTAGAATGACACCCCACTGAGCACAGACATCAGTTCATCGTCTAGTTTTCATTTACATTTGGTTGAGTTGTCATCTAATGTGAATTCAGCATGAAATCACCAGAAAATGTCACCATGTCATTGGATTTAGATTTTAAAAATGTGGGGGAAAAATACAAAGTGCCTTCACGTTGACGACTTTGCAAATCCAATCAGTTTTCCACATTGATTCAACGTCATCACATAGATGTTTTGGGGTTGAAATGACGTGGAAACAACGTTGATTGATCCAGTTTTTAGTGATCATACCATAGCTCTCTGGCTTCGTACCAAATGGCACCCTGTTCCCTATAGGGGTCTGGTCAAAAGTAGTGCACTATATAGTGAATAGGGTGCTATTATGGACATAGCTTCTGAGTCTGTCAGATGCATACTGTGGTCCTCTGGCTTCCTGCATACTGCATACAACACAGTATGCAGCACAGTATCTCTAGCACAGCCCGAGGTCCTGATTAAATGTCCAGGGAGCATGCTAACACAATCACGCTAGCTGCAGCAGTACAGTACAGCAAGCCTCCTGATGGGAACCCATGAAATCCAATTTCCCTATCTATCTATCCATCCTCTCTCTCGCTCTCTCTCGCTCTCGCTCGCTCTCGCTCGCTCTCGCTCGTATGCTGCCTGGGAATATGATCCAGCTAAAGGAAACAGCCATGGCTCACGTTTAATTTGACTACTAATCAGTTGCTGCCCGATACCAGTCACGTAATACAATTGCTGTAAGGAAATGATAGGCTAGTGGCTATTAGAGCCGTATATAGCTTAACACAAATACATATCATCTGGTGGCTACCAGTCCTATTATTACTACAACTAGGAATACTGGATATTACCAGGTTGTCTCCACAGGGAAATTACATGGTTAATCCTCTCTACAGGACACCATAGTAGGATGGGGTATCACTCATCTAATGGCTGACAATTACGTTGGGAAGCCTAATCAACTATCTCACCAGATAGATATTGAATACTGGCCCCAAGCCACTGAGGATGTCGAGGAATGGGGTGGTGCGTATGTGTGTATGTGCACATGTGCGTGTGTGTGTCCTCATAAAAATTCAAACCAACCCAGTAACCTTTATGGTAATAGCACGGAGGCAGGGTGGCAGGACACTTTTGAAGTAGCGTTGATATTTACACAACAAAGCCCGGGAAACCTTGGGAAGTCCTTTCAGCACAGATCCAGCCACCAGGATGGGAAAAACATTATGCAGAATATTTAGTGTGCTCAAGGGTCCTGAGAGATATTGTTCCGGGCTGATGAAGGATTTATGAAGGCAACGGGCAAGGATTTGTCCATTACAGACACTATAGCCCATCTGCATATGAAGATTGCTTTTGAAACCATATTCTCAGCCCCTAATGACTTGGCTTACTAAAGAGGACAACAAGTATCATTGATGACTGCTGCTTCTAGAACACAGCACAGAACACTCAGTATTACTGTGAAAACCCCTCAAGGACACACAAGGATGTTTTACTAGGAAATGCACCTGAGAAAAAAAGTCCATTCCCGAGAAAAAGACCTTGACTACTGAGAATCAACAATGTATTTCTCCTCAGGGACAGCTCAAATGAAGAGAAGCATCCATGTGAATAGAAGCTGCTATGAACTGAATAAAAAACGCTGCCGCTTTGAAAAGGGATAATGTTAATTTAGAGAAACAAAACAACACCATTCGACGGATATTCCTTTGTTAAGGCAGGGAGAGCTTCTGTAGCCTCAGGGAGTCAAAGAGAGAAAAAGGGACATGGTTCCAGTCAGACCAACAGATTGATTATACTGCTAAACCAGCCACAAAAATTATAAAAAAGAGTAGCAACTATCAAAGAATGCTATTAAGCCAGACAGAATGCTTCAGTCGAGCAGCTCTCTTCTCATTGGGAGGGACGCTGATTGACAGACTGGCACTAACACTTTTACCTAAACACTGTCAGTAGAGAGCAGAATCAGAAGAAAGTCGATTGAGCTCGTTTGAGGATAACCCTCCCAACTCAACCACAAAGAGCCAGAGTCTGAAGCCTGACCTGAATCTCAATAGATCTCCTGCTGTACTGGGAATCAACAATGTATTCTTTTGCCAGAAAATGTATTCCTTTGCCCGTAGGTTACACATTGCCCGCCTTCAACCGTGCATGTAAAGGAGATATGCCGCATGGCTTTACAGTCATGACCATTCCACATCTGTGTGCTGATTGCTCTCTCGACATGGTCACATTCACACGGAGCGCATCTCCCTCTGTGAGGAATACCTTCCGGTGTCATTAAGAGACTGTGGAGATATTCTACATCAGTTGAAAAACATGGAGTATAGGCATAAAAGAACAATAGCTCTTTGTATGAGTTTTTCTTTGTTCTTTCCTCTAAAATGTACTTGAGGCAAAAAAAACTATCCGCTCAGTCAGAATGGTTGAGTGAATGGTGGCTAGCAGCTAATTCCACCAGAGGAACTGATGGGAAGTTCCTGGTGAGCAACTCCCTTAAAATCAGAGAGTGCTGTGGACTGGAACTGCTGTTATTTGGCTGAATGCAGTCTGTAGGCTGGTTCTGGTCCTGTGTGCTAAGCTACTAGCATGGGCAGCACCCCACAGAGAAGAGTGAACAGGTATTACCTTCCAGCCACTCAACCACAGCCAAAGTCCACAGGCAGGCAGGGAGAGAGACCAGCCAGTCAACCAGGGCTGAGGTGGAGGGCTGTGGGCAGATGGGGGGTTGAGGCACAGGGGTGAGACAGAGCACAGCTGGATCCTCTCTCTCTATATTTACTCATGGCTAGTCCAATGATGTGTACACACAGAGAGCAGAGAGAGAGCACACCGGGGGAGCTTTTACCGATCAGAGAGCTGTGAACTGTGATGTGTCTGCCTTTCAGCACAAGAGGGACTTTCATCATGACAGAACAGCTATAGGCTACCACAGGTATAGCAAAATAGCTACAGGCCTATCCCTATAGATTTAATCAACCTTGAATGTTCTTTACAAAACAAAGAAAATACCTAAAACATGCATTGGAAAACATAATGCTGCTAGTTTCTTTGTTCAGAAATATGCTAATGCTATGCGGTAATAAACGTGGCTGGATTAACCTAGCACAGCAGTTAATCTCTGGGTTATTAATGGGAGATCAAGGCTAAAATGGAGGTTAATATTTATAGACACCAACAATGGGTGCTATGGGTAATATTTTCCCGTTGGTCTGCAAGCTATCTTATTAATAGTGTGTTGTAAATTAAACACATCCTAGTATCGTAGGCTAGGATTCATCTTGGGCAGCAAAGGTACTGACATCATAAAAAAGACTGTCAGTGGACCAGGGGTATCATGTGATAATAGAGTAATCGATAGCGAGTGTATGGGAATGTGATAGTGGAACTCCGATGGACGGTGAAACAATATACAACATGACAGGTACAGTGGGGACAGTTTGTAGGCTTACAGTAGGAATGGATTGACCATTGAGACCACGTCTGTGTAGTAACTAGTTTATATATATATCAGTAGTCCGGCTAAGAGGCCCATGACGTATGTTCTGTAGCCAGTCCCATTTAGAGAGGTTCAACCTCCAACTGATCTCAACAACCGACTGGTGCTGCTTTCCTCTTTGACTAAGTGTTATTAAGTGGTGACTGACTGGTGCTGCTTTCCTCTTTGACTAAGTGTTATTAAGTGGTGACTGACTGGTGCTGCTTTCCACTTTGACTAAGTGGTGACTGACTGGTGACCTTGCTGCTTTCCACTTTGACTAAGTGTTATTAAGTGGTGACTGACTGGTGACCTTGCTGCTTTCCACTTTGACTAAGTGTTATTAAGTGGTGACTGTCTGGTGACCTTGCTGCTTTCCTCTTTGACTAAGTGGCATTTATTTTCCACTTGGCATTTTTTTCTCCTTGTTCACGGATGTGCAAGGAAATGATGACAGCTGACTGTGTGTGTGTGTGTGTGTGTGTGTGTGTGTGTGTGTGTGTGTGTGTATTAACCATTTCACTATCCTAAACAGATAGAAATCAGAAAGCTGTATGTCATTAGTGGTGTGTTGTTGCCCCAGCTGCATAATCTTTAATTACCCCAGCGATGGTAATTAGTGGCTCCCCACAACAACAACGAGAGAGAGAGAGAGAGAGAGAGAGAGGCAGGGGAGAGGGAGAGAGAGAGAGAGAGAGAGAGGCAGGGGAGAGGGAGGGGAGAGGGAGAGAGAGAGAGAGGCAGGGGAGAGAGAGGCAGGGGAGAGAGAGGCAGGGGAGAGAGAGGCAGGGAGAGAGAGAGAGAGAGAGAGAGAGAGAGAGAGAGAGAGAGAGAGAGAGAGAGAGAGAGAGAGAGAGAGAGAGAGAGAGAGAGAGAGAGAGAGAGAGAGAGAGAGAGAGAGAGAGAGAGAGAGAGAGAGAGAGAGAGAGAGAGAGAGAGAGAGAGAGAGAGAGAGAGAGAGAGAGAGAGAGAGAGAGAGAGAGAGAGAGAGAGAGAGAGAGAGAGAGAGAGAGAGAGAGAGAGAGAGAGAGAGAGAGAGAGAGAGAGAGAGAGAGAGAGAGAGAGAGAGAGAGAGAGAGAGAGAGAGAGAGAGAGAGAGAGAGAGAGAGAGAGAGAGAGAGAGAGAGAGAGAGAGAGAGAGAGAGAGAGAGAGAGAGAGAGAGAGAGAGAGAGAGAGAGAGAGAGAGAGAGAGAGAGAGAGAGAGAGAGAGAGAGAGAGAGAGAGAGAGAGAGAGAGAGAGAGAGAGAGAGAGAGAGAGAGAGAGAGAGAGAGAGAGAGAGAGAGATGGGAAATTCCAAATTAAGCAGCTGAAAAGATGAGCTCCTAAAAATATTGAGATTTATATGGTTTTTAGAGTAAAGTACATCGAAAAAAACAAAAGAAAACTGCTAGACAGAATAGGAGACCAAACAAGCAGCAAACAAAGAAGAAAGGATTCTGAAAAAGTAACAATTTTTCATAAAATTATACAGTTTTCTTAGCTAGCTAAGTTGTTTACCTGTTGCTAGGCAGTTGCTAAGGACTCTCCTGAAAGAAGCTAGCTAGCTAACAAGGAGTGTCTAGTTGACAGAAGAGAAGAAGGGACAAAGTGGGACAAAATAAGGACAGAAGAAAAGGGAAAGGGGACATCAAGGTGAAGCAGTCCTCTAAAGACATAAAAGACAATTAAACAAGAAACAACACTTCTATTGCAACATCAGCCAACATTACCAGCGTTGCTATGGAAGTTGTTTACCCACCAGACATCAAAACAGAGAAAGCTAAGAAAAGTTTCAAAGGTTTGTTGATGGGACAGAACCATGAATGCCTGTTTGCAGATCTTACCAGTTGCAAAACAAGAGCAAATTTAATTTTTAATACCAAACGAGGGCACATATGGAAAAGGGTTATTTGCAACCATTTCCCTTTTTCAAAAAAGAGAGGCATCAGCCAAGGATGTCAGATCAGCATTTTTGAAGAAGCTGACCATAGCAACACATATCAAACAGTAAACGTATATAATAATGGAACTGTATTGATACAAGGCAATGATTCAAGCCTCCAGGCTTTTGAGAATAGGTTTACTACCCTAAAAGCAGAAGCTGAAATCATCTCAGAAACTGAGGAAAAAGTCAAGGAGGGAGATGACGGTGAAAAGCAGGCCCCAGCGGTCTCTGTGACCCAGCAAGAAGCCCTCAGTGTCCCTCTACCTACCTCACCTGCAGCAGACAGAGCCAAGGACATGCCTACAACACCAAGAACACCTGCTATGCAACGTTTCCACAACACCCTCTCTCTAGTTGAAGCAGAGGTCATAGAACTCCGAGAGAACATGCTTCAAGAGGAAGACACTGTCCAGAAACTTAAAGAAGAGATGAAACAGTTCAAGGAGGAGAGCAGAGCATCTATTGCTAAACTAGAAAGCAGAATGGACAAACTGAGTCAGACAAATGATGACCTCAGAGACCATCTGAGCACAACAAGAAAGCAGCTAGAGCAGAGAGAGAGGTACATTGACCTCCTCAACCAGCAGCGAGTCATTATGTCCTCTGCATCTGGAGAACATGTCCACCAGCTTGGCATAACACAAGCAGAACCCGAGACCAGCATGGCCTCCACCACACAGCCTGATGACACTGCACCAGCCTACCAGTCTGCTCCAGCCCAGGTCAGCCAACCAGCCTCTCAGTCTGCTCCAGCACAGGTCAGAATACCAGTCTCCCAGTCTGCTCCAGCACAGGTCAGAATACCAGTCTCCCAGTCTGCTCCAGCACAGTGTGCTCCAGCCCAGGTCAACCTACCAGCCTCTCAGTCTGCTCCAACACAGTGTGCTCCAGCCAAGGTCAGAATACCATCCTCCCAGTCTGCTCCAGCACAGTGTGCTCCAGCACAAGTCAACCTACCAGCCTCTCAGTCTGCTCCAGCCCAGGTCAGCCAACCAGCCTCTCAGTCTGCTCCAACACAGTGTGCTCCAGCCAAGGTCAGAATACCATCCTCACAGTCTGCTCCAGCCAGACAGTCACCCACAACTGCAATCCTTATTGATTCAAATGGGAAGTTCTTAGTCCAGGAAAGATTATTCCCTAGACACCAGGTGTATAAGTTCTGGTGTCCTACAACTGACAGTGCAATGCAGCTACTAAGTCAGACCAGGATTGACACCCTCGACAACATCATCATCCACACTGGCACAAACGACCTTCATGCCAAAGGTGAAGATGTATCTGGGGCAGTGAGAAGAGTGGCAGAACGGGCACAGGCTGTGTTCCCAACAACCAATATAGTTGTGTCCACCCTCCTACCAAGAAAAGACTTCCCAGGACAGTTGATCGACAAAATAAATCAACAGATCACTGTGGACTGTGCCTCACTACTCAACGTCAGAACGGCTCACCACCCCACTCTGACATGTCAACACTTATACGATAATGTACATCTTGATCAGGACAGTGTCAGAACCTTTGCCAAGGACCTAAAAGATGCAACACTTGGCAGGGACCCACACACCCATCACCCCAGCAACAGAGGTCCCCCGCCCCACCTTCTGAAACAACAGTACCTCCACCATCCCCAGGAGAAAAGAGCCAGACACGGCTTATTACAGCACAGCTCTACTAGACCAGGCCCAACACAACACAGATTTACGAGACCAGGGCCTTCACAACACAGCTCTACTAGACCAGGCCCATCACAACACAGATTTACGAGACCAGACCCGCATCAGGACAACACGACTAGACCAGGCCCAACACAACACAGCTCTACTAGACCAGGCCCATCACAACACAGCTCTACTAGACCAGGCCCATCACAACACAGCTCTACTGGACCAGGCCCATCACAACACAGCTCTACTAGACCAGGCCCATCACAACACAGATTTACGAGACCAGACCCGTCTCAGGACAGCACGACTAGACCCGGCCTATCACAACACAGCTCTACTAGACCAGGCCCATCACAACACAGCTCTACTGGACCAGGCCCATCACAAAACAGCTCTACTGGACCAGGCCCATCAGAACACAGCTCTACTGGACCAGGCCCATCACAACACATCTCTACTAGACCTGGCCCATCACAACACATCTCTACTAGACCTGGCCCATCACAACACAGCTCTACTGGACCTGGCCCGTCACAACACATCTCTACTGGACCTGGCCCATCACAACACAGCTCTGACCACTACTCCAGGGTCGGACAGAACACTGTCCTTCAGAGAAGTACACCACATGATGCAGTCCACACCATGTATCATTCAGATCATCAGCCTACATATGCTGAGGTAACCTCTGGCAAAAGACACCTAGAACAATCAGAGATAGGAGAGGTGCGCCAACTACTGCAACTAATATGCAGACTACTGGGCTAGACGGGCACGCACACACACGCACGCGCACACACACACACACAGGGTTGCAGATTGCATTGTACTTATTTTTTATGCAGTCTTATTCCATTCTTATTCATTTGTTTACAACTATTCTTAATTTTTTATTGGCACCGGTATAATAATAATATTTATATATAATGGTGTGTGTGTGTATGTATGTATGTATGTATGTATGTATGTATGTATGTATGTATGTATGTATGTATGTATGTATGTATGTATGTATGTATGTATGTGTGTGTGTGTGTGTGTGTGTGTGTGTGTGTGTGTGTGTGTGTGTGTGTGTGTGTGTGTGTGTGTGTGTGTGTGTGTGTGTGTGTGTGTGTGTGTGTGTGTGTGTGTGTGTGTGTGTGTGTGTGTGTGTGTGTGTGTGTGTGTGTGTGTGTGTGTGTGTGTGTGTGTGTGTGTGTGTGTGTGTGTGTATATGTATATGTATATGTATATATATATTATTTTGTATTGTTTTCAATGTACTTTACTCAAACCAGTGAATATCACTTATTATAAATGAGATCATTAACTATCAGCTCTTGGAATATCCAGGGACTTTACTCTTCACATTTTGGTTATAAAACAACAAATCCAGAATTTATTAAAAACATCCAGGGACAGGACATCATAATCCTACTGGAAACATGGTGTCGTGGAGACATAGATACTCAGTGTCCCTCAGGCTATAGAGAAAGTTTACTACCATCAATCAAACATAAAAATGTTAAACGGGGCCGAGACTCAGGTGGAATCATCATTTGGCATAAGCAGGACTTGGCACTGAATGAAATGAAAAAAGGTACCAGTCACATTTGGCTAAAACTTAACAAAGGTACAATCTATTGTGACAATGATGTGTACATATGTGCAGCTTATGCTCCTCCTTCAGATTCACCATATTATGATGATCAGTTTTTTGACAATCTCCATACAGAAATCATTACATTTCAGGCAGAGGGTAAAGTGCTTCTTTGTGGAGATTTCAATGCAAGAACAGGTTCTGAGCCTGACTACACTGATGCGGTAGGTAACCAACACATATTTGGTCACCCCTCCTTGTACAGCAGCCCTATTATAAATAATAGAAACAGTCCTGACCAAATACTGAACAAAAATGGGAAGGAGTTAGTTTATCTCTGTCGAGCCTTAGGCCTGTACATGCTTAATGGTAGAATCAGAGGGGACTCTTTAGGTCAGTTTACTTACTGCTCAGCTCTTGGGACAAGTGTAGTCGATTATGCCATCACGGACATTGACCCCTCCTCCATTAGTGCATTCACTGTCAGACCACAGACACCATTGTCAGATCACAGTCAGATCAACGTGTTCTTGAAGAAATTAACCGGCAATATTCATTCAAAAAAACTGCCCAATAAACTATTCAACATAAACCAATCATACAGATGGGCTCCAAACAGTGCAGAGAGATTCATTGAAACATTGAACTCAAAAGAAATGATGAACTCTATACAGTTTTTCAATAACTCACAATACCAAAACAATAAAGATGGTGTCAATTCGGCTACTCTAAACATCAACTGCATATTCCAAAAAGCAGCATCGAAAGCAAATTTGAGAAAACCAAAGAAATGCAACATCAGAAACAAAAAACAAAATGTTTCTGACAAATGGTTTGATAATGAATGTAAAACAATTAGAAAACACCTAAGACAAATGTCAAACAAAAAACATAAGCAGCAAAACAACCCAGAGCTACGATATGAATACTTTGAAACTCTGAAACAGTATAAACATACACTGAAATGCAAGAAACTGAATTATACCAACAAGACACTTGATGAAATTGAAAACGCAATTGACCAAAATCAGTTCTGGGACATGTGGAACAATTTAAGCACAACAAAGCCACAAGAATTAGCCATACAAGATGTAGGAATTTGGAAAACTTATTTTGATAA